>NW_017728906.1:29347273-29354857 GCF_001723895.1 Crocodylus porosus
GAGCACTTCACTGGCAAATGGGACATGCAGTTAGTTACTTTTGAGCTAAAAGGTGGAGGGCTACCCTCTTCCATTATATTGCTGACTAATATTCACATAACATTCTCCTATTCTGCCACAGATGGAAATAGGTATATAAATGTGTAATAATGGAAACGTCTTGATTAATGTCTCCTTCAATGGAACAATTTAACTGTATAACATCTGATTTCTCTCTCACCTACTTTGGACACTGGCATCCAGACATGCAGGTACATGCAGTTTGTGGCACCGCAAACCTCTTTGTGGTACCACAAATCACACACCTGGAACATTAAAACATTCCCTGGAAAACCTGGTAGCAAAACAAAGAAAAGGCAAGAAAAAAAAAAAAGTTTGGTGCATGCAACAAGAGCATGCCTCAGAAGACATGAAGGCGTGGTCCTCCAGGGAGATCCTCTGACTGCCGAAAAGAGTATCTCCACTCATTTAGTTGCACCCTAGATCCTTCAGCATGCCTGGAGCTGGGAGCAGTGGGGAAAGGAGTTTGCCCAAAGTGGGGAAATTTGCCACACACCAAATGCAAGTGCAGGTGCATGCGCTGTAGCAAAAAGTAGCAGCATGAATTTGTGCATGCTACTGCAAATGGGGACATGCTTGTGGAGGCTGAAGGCTCTAGTCCTGGAAGCTTTTTCAGAGAATTTCAGGGTTGCTTTGGCCCCCTTTCTCCATACCATTTCAATGTCATCCTTCAAAAGCTCTTAAAGTATGAGTGTGGACATTTGGTTCCCTAGGGACAACTAGCAGAGGGACACCTTGCACCACAGCTAGTTGTTCCTGGGCAACTTCCATGCCACACACTTTCTGGCATATGACAAGTTAACCCGGGTGGGGTAGGGAAGGCTAGGGCCAGCACCGTTGCTGACCCCATTAGCCTTACATGGGATCCTGATGGCCAGGAAAGTTGCAACCATGTCACTTCTGCAGCTTGGAGAATATCCTGGCTAATAGCTGGAGCATGGCTCTGGCTAGGCTGGCTCCAGTTTTGGGCACTGTTCTGTGTCCATGTACATGACACCACTTTTTTTCTAAATAGGTTTTTCTGACCTCTGAATCTCCAGGGGTCAACACCTCCCTCACACCACACCGTAATGTAGCAGCACAAGAAATGCCTGAATGTGTGGTATGTGGCACCTCAGATGGGTCTGAGGTGCCATATACCACATGGCTGCACTCATCTGGATGTGGCCAAAGAGTTCTTTATGTGATCTTTCCCTGACTCTTTGTGAATAGCTTTCTTTCCATTGGTCCTGGCATTTTCCTGTGATATCAAGAAGTTATGTTGGCCTTTTCTATTGACACTATAATATTACTTTCTTGACCTTTATATAATAGTCCAGACTCCATAACTTTCTTCAGAGTCTCTCAGTCTTTTTTTAAATTTCTGTAATCCCTTCTACCCTCTATGCATTGTACTAAGGTACATGTACCTCAGCAAGACTGACAAACCTGGTAAGTTTCATATTGTATGATGATAATTTTTATTGAAAAATAAATTCAGTTACCAGGTTTTTTTTTAAACTGACTTGGTCTCTAAAACAGTTTTCTTAATACCTGGGGAATTATATGTCTGGACAATCATGCAGTACAATTAGAATTATGTTTTTAATTCTAGATCTTGCTGAGAGCTAGTTAAACATTTTTTATTTTAGAAATGTAACTAGATCACTGAATCTAATTAGACTGATTAATATATCATGGTAAGCCATATGCACAAGTACCTTTTTAAATGTGGGGCCTAGCTATTACTAACCTCTACATGTATATCTTCTGCCTCTCCAGCAGATTTGGAGAAAGAGAATACAAACATTTCAACAAAATTCAACTTCTCATTCAGATCAAATAGATCTGACTCAAGTTTCAATAAAAATGTAGATTAAGTAAAACAAAATAAGAGAAAGTTAGTGCTCCTCTTTAAATCTGAAAAAGTTTAAGCAGTTTGGATAATTTTTCTATATATGCTTTGAAGATCTTTAAATGAATAGTGTCCAAATAACCACTGTTGGAGGCATTCATCCAGAATCAACAACATGTTATCAGAGAGGGGTAGTTTTGTTTTACTTTGTTACAACAGTTCACATTAAAAGCTACTTCACGAGATGCAGGATGGAAAAATCCTGTAGAGATTCTCCTTGCAGATCAAGGCTGATGTCATTACAAAGTACATGGTAGCTGCCTTAACTTGCCTTCTGGATCATAAAAATCACTGAAGTAGCAGCAGATTCAATTACTGTGTGTGACTGTTCTGATCACACTAGGATGCTTGGTCAGTCACTTTATATTAGTGTCATCAATACAAAAATTAGGTCATAAGCATCAAGTAATAGAGGCCTGAACTCTGGAGATACCAATTAACACCTACCTTTCAGTTTAGCTTTCTTTCATCCAGCTGCGCAAACTTAATTGAATCATGCTCATTTCATTTTAAAGTGACGTGCACAGTTGGTGCCATTTTAAATGATAAAGTAGCAATTAATTATATAACAAAAATATATATGTATATGCATATGTATATGTATGAGGTCTGATTCTCCTGCAGACTGGGACAGTTCAGTGCTACTCCAGCAGCACACAGGAACCCCTAAAAATTATTCAAATAAGCTGAATAGGCAATATTAGTCAAATGGGAGCTACTGAATTGCCTCTCACACCACTCCTTTCCGTGTAAGCAAAGTAACGTAGTGTCTGGAATCCCTTTGCCTCGGGCCCTTTTTCTTCTTTAGTCTTCTGACAGTCAGCATTAGTTAGGGCCAGATATTGGAGGATCTGATTACACCCACTGCATTCTGACAGTGGAGCTGTGAAGCCTGCCCCACTCATTCATGAAGCCCAAAATGAGGCGGATGTATTGCACTGAGTATGCATGATCGTGGTTTCATTTTCTAGGTTACAGCTCACACAGACGAGGAATAAGTGAATTGGATATGCTTCACGGTGACACATCTAGGTACAGCACAGAGAAGAATGTAGATATGCATCTGTGAGTCCTTTGGGCTAGGAAATATAAAGGGTACGTGGTGCCTAAACTGATCATTCCTTAGCTACATCTCAGGATTCAGATGTATGAATCAAGATGTTTTACCTGACTATATTTACAGGCAAAACTACCTGACACTTAGGCACAAGTTAAAAATAACAAAAGATTTTAAGTTTCTTTTTGCTAAATATGACATACTGTCTTATAAATTGGCCTGAAGAGTTCAGAGAATTTGTAGTGTGAATTTACCTTAAAAACTTACATAGTTTTTGAAGTGCCTCACAGACTTTAATCTGTTTATTCCTAAAATCCTTGTGAATATGTAATTTTCCCATTTTATAGATAGGAAAGAGGCTCTGGGCTAAGGCCAAATCCTCAAAGTTATTTAGCTATCTGATTGCCATTGAACTTTGGCCCTCAGTTAGCTAAAGTTACACAGGAATTATGTAGCAGAATAAGGAACTGAACTGGTTCTTTAGTTTTCAGCAAGTATCCTAATCACATGCTTATCTTGCTTCCCTGAGAGTATCCATTTGACTTGCTTCCTTTGGTTCTGTCCAGCAGTGATGGAAATGTTAGTGACCAGTGGGTGGGCATTTGTGTCCTATAAAGCCAATGATTTTGCGGTCCCACTCCCGTTCTTGAAAAGCAAGATTCTGCAACACAAATCTATCATTTGAACTGAAACACCATGCTGGCTGCATCACAGAAAAGCTAAATGGGTCATAGTAAGTAAACTACATTATTATCCCTTCCCAGTACTGATTATTAAAATGAAGGTTGTAAAACTAAGATGACTATAACAAAGGAATCTGTTTAGAGGGGTTGTAAAATGTCACCAACCTTCAGAAAATAGTTGTATTCAAAAGAGAGAAATTATAAGCAATGCATAAAGCAATAATAATATTTTTAGGCCTGTCATTTTTACCAGGCCTGCCTGTTACAGTAGCTGAGGGCAGGGAGCAGGGAAGAGGAAGAGAGGGCTTAGAAGAGCTATAAAAAAGTGTTACAATAGGCCAGGCAGAAACATTAGGATGGAGGAGAAGGGGACCTAATATTTAGCAATCATCACCCCAAACAGTTAAATGTTATCATTACTGAATGAGGTTTAAAATATCAAATAGAGAGCAAAAAAGTATATTACTGTATGGTACTTAAAATAAGAAAATATTGGAACCAAAAAGGTAAAATGGAAAAGAAGAAAGATTTAAAAACTATAAGTAAAAGATAACTTCTTATAATGATGTTACATGTATTGAGAAGTTGATTAGATAATACACGTTTTCTGAAAAGCAATTAGAGTAGTTGGGAAGAAAAAGTCATTTCAGAAAGTCCAAACGCAGCTAATATAAAACAGTGTTATCTTCATAAATTATATACTTTAATTATTCATTTGATAAAGTTAAGTAATATCAACATTGTATGAGACCAGAACAAATCCAAAATAGGAATAAAACTGCTCAAGAGACGCAACTTACAGCTTCAAAAAAAAAAAAATCAAAACTAATTTCTGTAGTAAGGACATCCCTACTTGTAAGTGGAAAGCAGTTTTAATATCACATAGAAAAAAAAAGGTTCAAACATCCCAGTCAAAATGGCTTTGAATAATTAGCTTCCATAGCTAAACTCCAAAAAAATCTTATATTAAAAGAAATAGGTGTATTCATTACATAGTGTAATTAATAAAATAGTTTAGCTTTATGGAAGTACTCTGCATTTCTATAGCAGCTTCTACCCAAGGATTTCAAAGCAATTAAACATAAGTTAATTTAGGCTCACAACCCTCCTGGTAGAGAACAGAAAGGTTGGAAAATTAAGCAGGTGATAGAGAGTTTATAGAAAAGGTTGGAATGAAACTCAGTTAAAATGTTGGTATGGAACTCAGTGATAATTGGCATGGAACCAGTTGCCAAGATTTTTTTAAAATGATTTAAGTCCATATTTTGTGGCCTGTTTGTTTTTATTTTTTTTAAATTTTGTATTAAGAATATACATTAAAGACAGTAGTTAGCCTAAAGTAGGATGCACCTCATAGACTAATTGAATCAGAGGATCATAAGAGTTCATGAACAAAAGTTCACTTTACCAGATGCTGCAAAAGGCATCTAATGCCATTACCTGCTTAGAGTACCCCTTTGCTGTACACATCAGACAGAGATAGTTTGTTAGCCATGTTAGTCTGAAATCAGTCAGAGAGCAGAGTAAATTCACAGGCTAACTAAATAATATTTATAGAAATATATATACAGAGTGTACAAGCTTTTGTAAACCCAAGTTCACTTCAATAGATACTGTGAAAGCTTGTGCCTAAAGCAGAGTATAAGGAGAGAGAAATTAGAATACATAAGGCAAGAGGTTAGGGGCAGAGAAAGATAAGGGGGAGAGTGGGAAGTGCTAAGAGAGACAAGCAAATGAGCAGCAAACCCATGGGAATGAAGGGGCTCACAAAAAACTAATCCAAGTAACGACTAGAGAATCTACAGTCCTTGTTTAAACCATTCTTAATACAGTCCAGCTTTTAGATGATTTCCCAATCAAACTGTCATTTATTTATTTATTTATTGCCTGAGAACAGCAATCCTGAGGTTAGAGGTGGAGTGTCCTGAGAGGTTTTGTGCTACTCTGCAGTTGATATTAGATCGGTGCTCATTCATTCTTACACAGAGATTGCTTGCTCTGTCCGAAGCAGGTGATAGCATATATGACATTGGTTGCAAGTGAATCCACCTTAGCTGTTATACTCATTTCTAGGTCCAGTGACGATGTGGTCTGTATTGATGTCCTCAGCAGGTATTTGCAAGGCCTAGTGCCTCAGTGAGGATGGGAGATCATCAGTCTGTTGTTTGAGATACATCATTTGAGATTTTCAGGCTGTCTGTAAGCCAAAACAGATTTGTGCCCAAAGGCAGAACAATCCTTGCATGAAAAAATGAGGGGACGCTGATTGAAAAGCAGGGTAGATATATGTCTTATAGACTACTTAAATAAGATATATATATATATAGTGAGCATTTTTGGCACTGGATTTTAAGTTTTATGAAAAGACAACCATAGAGAAATGTATAAAGTGGAGTGAGTGATTTGAAAACAAAAGGTGGGAAAGGGGAGACAGAGGGAAGTGAGAGGCTGGAAGCAATAAAACACATAGAAATAAAGGGGCCACAAAAGCTAATTTGGGTACTAGGATAAGAATCTATAGTCCCAGTATACTTAACACAATTGAATCTGTGTATGAATCCACAGACTGGATGATCTATGTTATGAATTTGTGGTCTAAATAGGGACTACAGATTTATAACCTATTACTTGGATTCATTTTTTGACCCCTTTGGGATTAGTGTTTGTTTGCCTTTCTCATCATTTACCCTCTCCCCTCTTTGCTCCACCTCCCTCCTTTCCCTGTCTTTTGTATTCAAATCACTCTATTTTGTTGCCTGTGGGGTCAAGCCAACTCTCAGGATCTCAATATTGCGCTGTTAGGCAGGAGGGTGTGACACAATTGCATATATACAAATACACAAATCAATTAGATGCATACACACACATACACTACCAGCTCAGACACATACACATCCAAACCAGCCTAGGCACATGCATATCTATCACCATTTCAAGCACATTCAGTATACACACCAAAAGTTAGACACAGATCACTAATTTGTATAACATGCACACAATGCCGTGTGTGTGTGTGTGTGTGTGTGTGTGTGTGTGTGTGTGTGTGTGTGTGTACGCACACACACATACAACCTACCCACACACACACACACACACACACACACACAATGGCAGCAGGAGAAAGAGACTCAGTGGAAGGGCTGAAGTCCAGATAAGGAAGAGAAGCAGAGTCCACGTCCTTGGTTGAAAAGGGGGTGGGGAGTGACAGCTACCTATCCAGGCTGGAAAGGGGTCCTTGTCTAGTAGGTGTTGTCCAGAGGGGGTCTGCTGGCAGGCCCTCTGGGTGGATGGGTGGTGTGGCATGGTGCTGGCTCAGATGGAGAGAGCGTCCCACTGGGTCTGTCTTCATTGCCTCTTTTTATAGGGGCAGACGTTGTGTGACCCTAGTGACAGGAGGCATGCTTAGGCGAGGGTAAGCCTCTGGTGTACTGAACATGTGTGCTCCATGCAAGGATGTGCAGTTTCGGGTGTCTGTAATAGTGGGGTACAATGGTAGAGTTGCTGGTTCTGCAGGGTCTTTTGTTTTTCAAATGCTGGGTTCTTGTCTCTGTTCCTGGGTGATGTCCCTGGTTCCTGGATGAATCAATGTGAGGTGATGGCCTGGTCATTACAGGCCATTCAGTAGAGGCCTGCTACTACTGTATTTTAATCATTCCCAATCACTCTCATTTATCTGGGAAACAATTTACATGGGGAGGGATATGTGACTCATACAGTTGCAACACAGGGGATGCCCGGGCAGAGGACACAAGATGGAGTCTTGACATACAAAATGGAAACTTGACATGACTTTGGTTCACTTACAAACACAGGCCTAAACCATACAATAGCCATATGAAACAATAAAAATCAATACGAAAATAATAATAATACAATATAAAACAGTGGCT
>NW_017728906.1:29355655-29395597 GCF_001723895.1 Crocodylus porosus
CCTATTCTTTGTAGATTTACTAATAACCTCTTTAATCATTCCTCTTCAAAATACCATGAATCCTGAAGCAGATGCTAACTTAATGATGGATCATTTACAGAGCATAACATTTCATAAATTCTAAATGAATTAAATCAGCTATCTTTTCCTTTATCACTAGATGGAATGCCAATTTTGCCCATGTTTTACAAGGTCTGGGTAAGAATGATATAAATTACTTAAGACCAGATTCTCCCAGCAATGTGTATATGAAGCAGTGCTGCATTCTGAGAGTAATCACACTGAAATCAAAGGACTATTCAGGGGTAAAGTATTTCTCTTTTCAAATAAGAAAGGCCAAAATCTGACTTTTCAATTTTCTTTCTAAGACAGAGGGGGATTTTTTTTGCAACATTTAGAGCTCTAATTGATATTGTACCCTGATTTATTTAAGTTTTTGCAGCTTTATAACAAATGTATGGGAGTTTATATATGCCATGAATATTACTTAATGGATCTTATTTCTTAATACAATAGCTGTGAAAACCCTTGTAATGAAATCTTAATTAAGAAAAAGCTATCTGATTCCACATTCCATTCAAATCCCAGCTTTGCAATATTCATGGACAACCTTGGCACAAACTTCTTGCTTTCCCAGGAAATTTGGAATAATCTGTAAGAGCTCCTCCTCCTTACAAGCCCTGATACAAAGCATATATTTAGTGGGTTTTTCCCCCTCTCTAAAACAGGAATACACATAACACTGTGTAAAAAATTAATATTTTTCCCAGAGTTAGTAATTGGGCAGTGGGATACCATACTCAGAAGTCCCTGCAATTATATTCATCTTCAAAGGCTTCCTGCCTTCTACCACTTTTGAATCCCCTGTAGCAATGTTACTTCAGTGGAGTGGACATTTTATATTTTACAGACCGTAGTGATACTTTACATGTAGAGATTTACAAGGGACCCACAGCAAATACGATTTATGATTGGTGGCCTGGAACCCCTAACGAAGGATTGTTGAGGCATCTTCAGCAACCTTACCCAAAGATCAAAAGACAGTAGTTTGTTAAAAAAAAAATCCATCCTCTAGAGTGGAGTTGTCAGTTGCTACAGGATGAATCAGATTGACTGAGAGTCAAGAGCTTGCAGCAAGCCAGCTATAAATTGGTCCCCAGGAGAATAGGGTGCACCAAGTCTAAGTCATATCTGCCTAAGGAATGATAAGTACATGTAAGGAAATAGGAATATAAATCCACTGTCTGTTTAAAATCTGTTTCCTGAATGCTAAGCATTACTTGGCATTTACTTTGTTTTAAAGATGCTGCTTCTATATAACTGCAAACCATTACTATCCACAGGCTCCCAAAAGGAAACACTTACAGGTTGCAAGACCATTAGTTTGGATATGCGTCACAGTTGGCAACTGGGAAAAGAAGAACCTAGAGACTCAGTCAGAGAGTAATTGGATTTTAGGGTCTCAGAAGCAGCATCTTTTCCAAGGACAGTAGTAGTTAAACCCTGCTTTCAGTTGTTTATAACTTGGCCACATTTTCTCTCTTCAAACTGAAATTTTCCATAGTGGATGTCTGCCTCAGACTGAAGCCATTATAATGTTTCAGATAAAATTGTTTAGACACCCCAATAATAAAGCACAAGAAAATACTGCCCATACTTAAAAATATACAGTTATTTCACTGAGCAGTTCTAGCACCTCTGTACCTGTAAAGCAGGGTGTTGATGTGTGACAAAGGGATTATATTAGTTCTATGTGATTTTTTTTTTTTTTTTGCGCTCTCTCTCAATATCTGCCTACATGAGACTAATTTATAAGCCTTACCCCCACCCCCACAAACTATAGCCTATGCATGATCATTAGAGAGTTGCTAGAATTTGAGTGTCAAATTCCCTTAAGATTTCATCTGCACCATGCGTATGCTCCATCTTCCTTACCGCTATGACATGCTGACCAGATTGTGCATATGTCACATTAGTGAGTGACTGAGCAAATGCCATCCTAGCAACTGAGCTAGACTGAGTCTGCTCTTAAGTGCCATGGTCTGTTATAGCATTAAAAAGTGGTAACTCACAAGGTTCTAACACTGAATCACAAAATCATTGTTTTGTCCTGTGCTCTCAGGACACCTTCACCCAAGCAGCGAGAAGAAAGAGGAAGCTAGAGGAACTTGAAGATAAAGTGACAGATAATAAGGCAGGGGGAGTGAGGGAAGATTTGTTATGTATAGGGTGACCATATGGGACAATGTGAAATCTGGGACACTTCCCACCTTTCCCCCATCCTCCCCGTCCCAGCGCAGGCTGTCCAAGAGTCAACGGTCCATTGTTAATAGGCCAGGAGTTAATGATGCATTGTTCTTTACTTCACCATTGTTAACAATAGGGTCTGAAATAACAATTAGCAATTTTGCTCTCTGCTAGGGCTTCCTATTTTGCAGTTCCTGCTGCTCTGCCTGTACCCTGTGCCTCACCCCCATCATGCTCATTTTAATTTTCATCAGCTGCCGGGACCAGTTTTCGGAATGTGGGTGGGACTGTCTCAGCCAATCCAGAATGTATAGTCACTTTAATTATGCAAGATCCAGACATGAACTTTGAAAGAAAGAAACAAAGTAATAGGAACAGGAGACTTTTTATTGTGCCTTTGCAGCTGGAAAATAACTCCAAATTCAGTCTATGTCTCCTATAGAAGCAGGTCTATGTAGAAGATAACCTCATTTATTGTTATGCTTCTGGAGGTAAAAGCAGGTAAAAGGGTGGGTACTACTCAGGAATCAGAAATGCAGAAAAGCCAGGAATAATGGAAGAGCAAAACAGAAGAATGATATATAAGTAGGAGAGGAGGGAAGGATTGGCATAGACAAAAATAAAGGGATTGGAGCAGAACGTCAATTAGCTGCTGCAGCAAACTCCTCTACAGAATCAAAATTCAACATAAGACTTTAGCGTGCCTTTGCTGTCAGAAAATAGTTTCAAATTAAGATCCCATCCCCTATACAGGAAGCTCTGTATGTCACAATAACAAGTGACTGAGCAAACTCCATCCTTGAGTTTGAGCTAGACTGTGTCTGCTCTTAGATACCGTGGTCTGTTACAACATTGATAACAGCTTCTACTAGGATCTCTTTTTATGAATGGTAGAGAATTAAAGCTGTGGATCTAAAGCTCCTCACCTATTGATGAACAATGCAGAATCAACATGACATGATTTTTTTGATATTATTGATTTTTCATGATAATATTCTAATACTTTAGTTTTCAAGATATAAAATTTCCAAAGTTAAGCACTCAAAAGTTAGGAAATGCAGGAGTTCAAGTTGCCAGGTTAACAGAAATGTATGGGTTCATAGGACACTAGGGCTGAAAGGGAACTCACAAGGTCATCTACTCTAGCTTCCTTCACGGCAGGATCATTCAGGAACTAAATCATCCCAGCCAAATGTCCATCTAACTTGATTTTGAAAGTTTTCAAGCCTGGAGATTCTACAACCTCTCTGGGTTTCCTGTTTGGCCATTTTATGAGTACGTATTATCACACAGCCTTTACATTTCATGAATATATACCATTCCCCTTCCCCCTCCCTTTCTTAAATGTACGCATAGTATGAATGCTTTTCTAATTACAAATCAAAGTCATCAATGAGACTGTTTTGTGTAGGCCCCTACCTCTTTTGTAGCAAAGTTAGAAGATTCAGTGTACCCTACTTATATTCCTAGTGGATAACTGTGTAATTTGCTTAACTGTATAGCACACTGCCAGTTTTGCATTGCTGCCTGTTACTTACATTGTAAGAAACTCCATCTGCTGTTTTTTTTTTTTTGGTTTCTGCCTTGGAGTCCTGCCTGCTTTCTTCCTCTGGTATCTTTTCTGGTACTAATTTGGATTCTCTATCACACTGAAAGTGTCAGAACACAGTCCATTCATGATAAGTTCAGTCTGGACCGGGCAACTTCCCTTGCTCAGTAAATTCAAATTGCTTTGTTCATCTGGGTCTTCCAGTAATCTAAGTGTCTTGTCTCAGATCACAGTCACAATCTAATCTTTCATCAGGGTTTCAGTTAGCTCTCTAAGATTAGCTATTTGGCCTTAGATCTATCACAAACCCTTCTGTTCTTTAACCTTATTTTTGTACATTCTGCTTAAAAAGCAATGACTCATATGCTTTATATTTTATTTGAAGATTGTACTCAGATTTCTGTAGTAAAGATTTTCCTAGTTATACTACACAGCTACTTTTTAAAAATAAATCAACTTTCTGTCTGTCCTTTTTACTAATACTTGTTACTTGCAGAAAGAGAGAGGATCATTTTTTCTTCTCCCACCTGTCCTCCACATTTCAAGGAAGTGTCATCTTTGGTGTGGTTTTTCACTCATTTTTTTTTCCCCCGGGAGAATTGTCTTAGCTTGTTTTACTTCTGGTACCATGCATTGCTTAGAAATTACTGAAGAGTCAAACAGTTTGATATATGCCTATTCCATTCAGTATCTGAGTTCTGGCTTCTTAATGTCACATTACATAACTCTCTGTACAACATAATAGATGATTCCAACTGGTTCTAAATGGAGCCTTTTAAAGATACCATTCCCCTAAAACAGGGGTGAGCAATTATTTCAGGTGGAAGGCCACTGAATGAGTTTTGGTGAACTGTCAAGGACTGCATAGGTAGTCCTGTCCCTTGACATCTTGGAACTGGAAGTTCCACCCTAACATCTACTTTTGCTACTAGAAGTCTTCCCTTTGTACCCTGGTAATACTCCTTTTGGAGAAGGTATTGCCATCTTAAACCCCTCCAAAAAAACAAATCATACATTAAAAGTCAAACACCTACTATAACATATTTTAATTTTATTACGAAAAACATTTTGTCATGATTTGTGTTTGTGTACTGTATATAGAGGTGATTGCATAATAACTCAAAAATAAATTCTTAAGTCTTGTGTATGGTGGGCTCTGTGTATGGGTGTGCCTGTACGGTGGGGTGTGGGTGTGGAGGGTGTATGAATGGGTGTATGGTGTGTGTGGTATGTGGGTGTGTGTACAATGAATGTGTATGGGGGTGTGTGGAAGGTGTGTATGTGGTAGGGTGTGGCTAGGGGTGTATGTGGTAGGGGATTTGTGAAGGGGTGTGGCTGTGTTGGAGGCATAGGGTATGTTGGAAGATTGTGTACCTGTGGGGGGTTGTGGGGGCAGGTTGTGGGTGTATGGGGAGTGAGAAGGTGTGGGGACCCCCTCACATCTCCCCATGGTGCAGCAGCAAACAGGTTGCTCAAGGTACAGGCACCTGGTGGGGTGCAGATCTGGCCAGCACTGCAAATTGCAGTGAGGGGCACAGCCTTCACTGGGCTCTCTGTATTGCTGATGCTCCCTTCTAGTCACAAACAGCCCCTGCACTGCACAGGTATGAGAGGAAATCCCTGCATACTGGAACCAGCTGCCTTCCCCACCAGGACTGCACTGCAGGGGAGGGAAGACCCAGGTGCCTTCCCCTGGGGGGTGGGAAGGCAGCTGGCTCTAGCACCTGAAGCCTCTCTCCAGTATTGCACAACCCCAGTGGGGAAGACAGCCAGCTCCAGCACCTGGGGTTTCCCCCCCTTGCCCAATAAGTGCAGAGAGCACCAGCAATACAGACAGCCCACTGGAGGCGATGTGCAGCACCCGCCACAGGGCACCTGAGCCCTGAGCACCCTGCTTGCTGCTGTTGCTACTGCTGCTGCCACCACCAGTTGCCTGGGCTGTATACCATAGGGGAATGTGTGTGTGTGGGAGGGGTTCCCACAGCCCCACATCCTCCCTCACACCTACATGCTGCCCAGTCAAGCTCCACACTGCCGCCACCCCCTGGGCATAGGGTCCATACTGCCACCAGGCCCAGCCCAGCCCCATGATCTGCTCTCCTGCCCATCTGCAGCTCCACGCCTGCTGCTTCCTTACCTGCTGTCCCAAGCCAGCAGGAGACCAGGGAAGTGGAATAGGATCCTCGGGGCTCATAAGTTGCTTGCTGGCTGGGCTAGGCCCTTTTACCCATAAGGGGGGCACAATAGGGTATGTTTGGGGCTGTGTGTACATGTTGCTTTCTTGCTCCCACTCTCATGGGATGGGTGGGGCACAATTTGTTGGTGGACACCACAGGCCAGATGAAGGTACTTGGCGGGCCGAATCTGACCTGTGGGCCATATTTTGCCTGCCCCTGCCCTAAAACATATAAGCACCAAGTACATTTTAGACACCTCTTTCTATTTATCATTTTCTGCTCCTTTGCTTGGTACCCTGACAACTAAGGTCAGTAGGAATGTTTGTGGGTGATATCATTTATTGAATCAACTACATGGTTGGGATAGATTTAGAAAAATATTTGAGGTATCACAGTACCCTTTCCCAGGCTGAAGATTTAGAAAAACTTTTTGGTATCCATCCTAACCATGCAGTTGCTTGAATAGATATCACTCACAAAATTTTCTGTATCTTGCATATTTCCTGAACCAGCATGGCTACAACATCACTTCTACACTGTCAGAAATTCTACTTTGAATATGTGAAGTATTATAAAATGATAACAACTGTCAAGTCCTAAACTTCTTAAATTAAAAAAGTTAACACTTTATAAATTAATCTCAGTCACCTATCCCTGTAATAGAATCAATGCCACATCAACTCATAGGACTCCCATAAAGTTAAATTCACTGATGCCAATGAATGAAGTACTCGGATGCAATAATGACAATGCATTAGGAAAGGTAATGTCAACATTAGTAATCATGTCTCCAGGAGTTGGATTACATGCATAAAGTCACATACTAAATAGTGTGGTTGAAGCAAATATTGAAAAGTCACTGGTAACAGTGGTCCCTCTGGAAAAAATACAATCGATAGTTAACAAGTATATTAAAACACAAGGCAACCTAAATTTGACCTTTCCTAAAATTGTATGCTTGTCATCATTACCCTAACATCTGGGTTTTCTGGAGGCAACAATGTTAATGCAGTAAATGTTCAACATGATTTGTTTTTATATTGTCAGTGATAAATGGAACTGAGATTTTATACAGGGTTAGAGAGATGTCACAGTGAGAGTGTGTGGGAATGATTTTCTAAATCTCATGGTATTGAGTTCCTCAACAGGTTCTAACAAGCTTTAGGAAATCAGTTATATTTTACAGTTAGTCTATCAGCACTATCATTGGTAGGAACAAAATCAGATAAGCTAAGAAGAAAAATATAGTGGAAAATATTTTCTTCTTTACTTTGTACCTTCTTGCTCAGTATCCCTGTAAATCGCTGTAAATATATATGGATACATTTCTTCTAGAAGAATGTTAAGAGAAACTGACTTCTATGCAGGCTAGACTTCAACAGTGCTGACAGATGTGGAAAAATAACAAACAGCACTTTAAGAGATGAGGAAACACATCAGTTTGACCTGGCTTCTCAGTGTTCAATCAGCTATTAGATAAAAGTGCCAAAAGATCTGCTGAAGTGCACGAACCACACAGACACTGGCTTAGCTGGATCAAACCAATGTGATTCCTCTTCTGGATATGCACTGCACTTGGTGATGGGGCATGCAGAGCTAAAAGTAAACTGCTGTTTGTTTTTTTCCGTGTCTGTAAGCACCCCAATTGTGTGTTAGTGCAAAGATGAACGCATACATTATTCTACTTGATTCTGGGTTTATTTTATAGTTATCCCTTGTAATTACATACAGCAGCCAACTGCTAGAGCTAGGGCAATTCTTAAATAAGCTGCAAACTTATTTTCAGGAGGAGCATTATACCATATTGTGTAGTATTTTTATTTTGGGAAATTCCTGGAGCTCTTAACTCCTGGACTGTCCACACATTAACATTGTAAAGTGGCTTAAAGCACTTGTTACATGTCTCAAAATTATCTCTCTCCAGCGCAGGATTACCTTTGATCTGCACAACCCAGCTCCTATTTCATTAAGGTGTGGCCACTTTCCACAGAAGTGCCACTCAAGTTAAATCCTTCAGTATCCCAGAATGCAGTAGTCTCTCCCTTACTTTCCAGCTCTCATACCTCCAGTAGGCTGCCACACCTCCAGTTGCTTAGTGGAGCAGCCTAGAGAGCAGAGCAGCAGCTTTTCTATTTCCCCTCAGCCTCCAGACCCCCAATCCAGGAACAGTGCCCTGGGGTACCTTTCCCCACAAGTGATAAGTCTATCTGGATGGGCATGCCCCCTGCCAAGCCCCAGGGAGCAGAGAAGAGTATGGCCAGCCCCAAATGACCCTGAGACCTGAGCCAGCTCCAGCAAGCCCTTAGCTATAGCTCTGAGGCTTCACCAGCACCCTGCCCATCCACTGGATCCACATGCAGTACAGCAAGAGCTGGCAGTGTCTGCTGTGGGTGGGGGGCACCCTGCTGGTGAGGAAGCCATTGCTTCAGGGTGGAGTAGCTGTGGATCAATCCAGGCTGTGGGCATGGGGCTCTGCCACTGCCCATGTGAACTGTGGATTTGGGAGCTAGCTGCAAGCAAACTCCACTCCCAGCTGCAGAGTGAAGCCAGCTCAGGAGGAGCTGGCACACATTGGGGAGCCCCACAGCTTCTGCAGTGCTCCCTCTTCTCTCCATCCACACTGAAGGTTGTTCAGCCACCTACTAGTGGACTGAAGATAAGCTCAGGATCTATATCACAGGGACAACTACACTCAAAGGAAGCTGGGTGCAGCTTAGCCATTCTGCTAGGCCTTGGAATGCTGACTCTCCCCCTCCTGGCAAATGTAGCCAGTGCTAAGCCTCAGCCTCATGGAAATGATCTCAGGGGCCAGCTACTAGTTCAGTTTCATATGAGTTGCTCTGGTTTCTAGCTCCCATACATGCTGAAG
Organism: Crocodylus porosus; assembly: GCF_001723895.1. NCBI lineage: Eukaryota > Metazoa > Chordata > Crocodylia > Crocodylidae > Crocodylus > Crocodylus porosus. The sequence continues at coordinate 29,364,498 of NW_017728906.1, forward strand.
CAAGTGCAGCCTCAGGAGAGCTTAGCACTTGCCCTCCCAGCCTCAGCCTTAGAAGCATAGAGAATCATAGAGAAGTAGGGGCAGAAGGGACCTCCTTGCTCATGCAGACTCTAGTGGCAGGTCACAGCTGTGTACATGGGAGAAAGTCAGAGAAGGTTTCTAGACTAAAGTTGTGACTGCTTCAAATTCTGAGCTAACACAAAGCCAATAAACATTTCTTTGGCTCAAAGCACGATGTTTAACAAGGCCCTAACTAATCATCATGGAAGGAGTTGAAATTAAAGTGAAATTAAGTCAGGACTAAATCTAACTTTACTTATGTGAGTAGTTCTATGACAGTGAGGGTTCTTCCTCAAATGTAAAGTGCTTTGAGGACTCATGTGGGTGTGCCTTGGTCTCTATCTGAAACATAGTTTTCCCATGATAAATGAAATACACCTTGTGCTTTGGTTCAGCAAAAAGGCATATGAAGAATTGGCTTGGAACTTCACCCTGGATGTATAACTCTGTGTGTGTGTGTGTGTGTGTGTGTGGTTAAATTTTAAATTTTCTGGATCACTGAACTGCATTTTGGAATAGATGCTTCTTTGAAGATGCTTATTAGGGCTGTGCAAAACTTTGGTCCTGATTCGATTCAGCGGAGGTTCAGCTCGATACAGTGGCTGAATCTCCAAATCTGAATTGAATCAGAGGACCCTTTAATTTCTTCAAATTGAATTGGAACCCTCTGAATTGATTCGGAGAGATTTGGAAAGATTCAGAGATTCAGACAGAGACACAGCTTTAAATGTTTTTTTCTACATAACTCTAGGTAGCAGGTGGCTTGTGAATGCTGCGATGCTCGGGTGCATGGAGTGTCCCACAGGAGCATGGGGGGGGCTCCCCAGTGTGCTCAGCAGCAGACCCAGAAGTGGACCAAAAGCTGGTCCACTTATGGGTCCACTGGGGAGTGCATGGGGGGGGCGTGCCCCCTTAGCTTGGCGACTGGTGCCTCCTGGGTCTGGAGGGACACCTGAGGTCCCCTCATGGCCAGTTGCCTGAGGGGTATGAGGAGGCCCCCCAGCATGCTCCCTGGCAGACTCGGTTCTGGTCTAACTTCCTACATACTTGACCTGGATAGCTCTCTGACCTCACATTCTGCCTGACCCTCTCAATCCCTGATTAGGTTCCCTGGACAGGTCCCCTGGATTCTGAATTCCTGGCGTCTCTTAACCCTGAGGCAATCTTTAGACCTGGCCTCCCACTAGCCAGCATGACACAGAAGTTATGAACATTTTTTTCCTCAGTTCACATTTTGGCATGTTTCCGTAGTGTCAGTTTTCAAAAACAACTCCTAAGAAATTCATAGTTAAAGCTGAGAAATTTCTAGGTTTTAGATGATTCTTGTGAAAATGTTTAGCATATGTGTTACAACAGTTATAGCTGAATGGTGTAACCAAGTTGTTAGCTCTGATGGAAGTCAATAAAGCTGTAGCGATTTACACTAGTTGAATTGGACAAAATAATTTCATGTTTCAATGAAATAGCATATGAATAATGTCATATGGTTAATATCATTTCACTTTCATTATGGATACCAGTCATTGACAGGATCATAGGAAAGTAGGATTGGAAGGGACCTCACTAGGTCATCTAATCCAGGTCCTTGATCAAGGCAGGAGCATCTCTGACTAAAGTCATTCCAACCAAGAATCTGGTAACTTGTCCCAATGCTTGACCACACTAATCTCCAACCTAAATTTCCACCACTGCACCTTGAGCCCATTGGTCCTATTCCTGTTCCACAACAGCCATACAGAAATGCCCTTCTCAATCTTCTCTATAATCACTCTTCATGTATTTGAAGACTGTTGTCAAATCCTGCTTCAGTCTTCTCTACTCCAGACTAAATAACCCTAGTTCTTTCAGCTGTTCCTCATAAAAGATACAGACAGTTTTCGAAGAATGTATAAAATATCAGCTGTAGTCTCAATATCTTTCCATACAAATTCTGCATCAAGTTCTACTTGGCAGCCCAACAGATTGCTACATTTGTGTGATATTCTGTAAAATACAACCATTTAAGGGAATGTTAACATTTTTTCCTCCTCATATATTCACTGATAAATTGTCTCAGCTTTTGGTTATGATTTTAACATACAAAAATCTTATGGATTTTTTTTTCACAGCATTTTGAATAGGATTTAAGAGACTGCTTCAAAACTAAAACAAACATTTATGCAAATGAATGGAAAAAATAGCAAACATGTTTATATCTCAAAAAGTAAAGGCTTTCAGGAATCCAAGCTTTCTATTACATACAACTACAGTAGCAGAGAGGTTTATCACAGAAAAATGGTCATGAAATCATGCAAAAATATGACTAGGAAGGAAACATAATTAGGGGGTCTACCCAACTCAAGGAGGCAGCCAGCTGACTTTGTGGGCAGATCTTGGGGCCAGCTACCATTTTTGTGGGAGAAAATGTCACTCTCCCCACACCTCTGATTGGCCAAAAGGTCCCAGGGGTCTCACCCCTCACTGGTTACAAGGACTGTTCATCATAAAGCCTCACTGCTCACTGCCAGTTGATGGAGAGGGGTGGGGCCACAGCCATTTAGTGATTAGGGATGGGAGTGGCATCCATTTTGCCAGCAGCCCTTCATGGCCCCTTCATGGACTGCTGTGTCATGAAGACTGCTGGCTCCCTCTGAGGAGCACTTTATTTTCAGTATTTTTTGTTTGTTTTTTGCATCAAGCCTTCCATTTTTTACAGAGCCCAACATTTTTCTTGGAGCCTGTCTGAATTGCAGTTTTTGCTACAAAACTATCTATTGAAACTAACATTTTCATTTCTTTAATGCTTTTATTATAGTCTGAAACACTTGAAACCATACAGATGACTTTTGCATTTTTTGGAATCCTGGACACATTATAATTCTATATCTGTATCTAGATCTATATATTTCTTTTATGTTTTCTACTCCTTTTTCATTTTTCTTTTCTATGTTATTTTGTCACAAACCAACAAGCCAAAAAATATTTGTGTTCAAGCAGAATTTTCTAAAAAATAAAAATGGCCCTTTAATATATCTCAATGTTTTGTCATTGAACTTCTTCCTTGAAAATTCCTTGAGTTTCCTGTTTGTTTTATTCTGCTTTGGTGATTTTTTTTTTCCATGGCAGACAAATTCCAATAAGGTCTTTTTTATTCTTTGCTGATGTGATTAGAAACTCTAAAACTTGAAACTTTAGTAATATTTCAGTTATAGTTTTTCATAAAGGCAAAATTGCTTACTGAAATCCAAAAAGTTGCTCTTTAATATTGTACAAGAAACATTATGGTTTAAGTAATTTATTACTGGTGGCAGTGGGATTTTACATTTGAGGGATATGCTTTCCCTTATTCTGCTGATGCTATGTTTCTGGTATGTAATGCTCTTAAAATCTAGCTGCTTCCAGTATGCTTCTAACAGGCACTATCAATTATGTTCCATGTGAACATATACCACTAAAAAAAGTCAAATCCCCATTTTGCTCTTCTTTTAATTATCTCAGCAAGTCCCAGTGTTTTTTTCTTTCACAAAGTCATTTGTACCTAATTAGACTTTTTACTTCAGGATTAATGAAATCAGTTAAATGATCTGAAATGAACTTCTGAGAAGTGGTTTATTTTGGACTTTTTCTAGTAAATACCAATTTCATTCCCTAGCTAAATTGCTATCAATTATATTCAATGTATAGCATACCTATGCGTGCATGCAAAACTAATTGAAGTCCATAAGAGAAATGGATTATTCCTGAAATAGATTTAAACATTAATCTTTTTAATATATTTTTTCTATTCTTCTAACAGTGGAAATCCAAGAAAAAATAAATCTAAGACAGTTTTATATCTATGGCAATTATTTCTTGGAAACAAATGCATTCTTGGGATCTGGTTTGCATAATGAAATTTTAATATAGTTTTACTTTCAGACCTTGTTAATTACACACTAGGAAAAAAAATTAGGCCTACTTTACTGCAATTAATAGAAAGAGGTAATAACTTACATTGAAACACTGGCCAGTGTCACCTTTATAAAACTGTGCTTGTTGTTTGTAAAGTAATATATTTGGCACCCTAATTAAAAATAATAAATATACTGAACATTTATAAAGGGCTGTATATTTTAAGTACTTGTGACCAACATTACCTAATCAGACTGAAAGGTAACTTCTTTTATGATAATATATTGATTTCACTTAAAATCTTTTAAATAACTTTTTTGCTCAATTTAGTCTATTAATATTCAGAATGTCAGGCCTTTTTTGCCAGAGGACCTTTAGAAATTAAAGATCAGATTTTTCATACCAGAATACAATAGGTAGGGAAATTATAGTTTTATTTTAGTTGCTTAAGTTAATAATGAAGGTTTTAATAAAAAGAAGCATTTTAAAATAATTTGTCTAAAAACATTTTCCATTTCAGGTAATCAGATTTAATATTTTTGGTCACTCATCTCCAGTTTTCTATGAAATTCTGCTGCAGCAAAAAGAAAGAGAATAGCTGAATTTCTAGATTATGAGGAAAAATCATAACTGAAAACTTCTATATCTATACTCATTTATAGAGCAAAACCAAACCAGAATAAAAATATCAGTTTATGGGAAAATTATGTACAATTGAAACTATTCAGTTAATTCTGACATTATTCTGTAATTTGAAGTGTTATTTTTAAAACAGTGTAAGAGTTATAAGTATTTAATGATATATTGTGAAGAGAGACACTTGTTGAGACCGAGGTTTTTATCTCTGAACACATTTACAGAAGAAAAGAATACCAGCAACCAAGTTTTTCCTACTATACAAAAGTGGGAGGGGAGGGGGATGTGAAAGTGCACAGTTGCACACAGAGCAGGGAGGTGGGGGCAGTACATGGGTGCGTGGAGATAAAGCCACCTGCCAGGAGAAGGGCTGGGGTGGAGAGGGGAAGCACACCATGCTGGTGTGTGGTGACAGCAGCTGCCACGTTTGAACTTCCCCGCTCCACAAGAGGTGTCACTGCCCTAACCCCACTCGGCCCTGCTCCTGGAAGGTGGTGGTGTTCCATTCCCACCCATCCATGCGTACTCCCTGGGACTAGTCTAAGTACCCCAGAGGTATACGTACCTCTGGTTGACAACCTCTGATGCATAGGAAAGGAAAATAGAACAGACTAAATATACATGAGTAAATATATATGAGAAATAAATTGACAGTTACTGGAAAATGGGGAACATAATAAAAGTCTGGCAGCAGGAAGAAATAAAGGAACTGAGGAACTAGATCTTCATCAGGTATAAATCATCCGTGCATCAATGGAGCTATCCTCATTTATGTTAGATAAAGATTCCACCCAACACAGGCTTTCTTCCCTTTCTCTCATTAAACTAATGCACTAAATTCTCCTAATGATACTAGTTACTATACTGGACCACAATATTTGAAGAAATATTTTTGTCTCTAATATTATGTTCCCAAGACTGTGACATGATACTAGTGAAGTGATGTTATTTGGAATTTGAATCTCTGAAGCAGCAGCTTGTTACATTACAAGTATTCCTTAGGCCTTTTCATAACAATCTATACAAAATATAATAGTCCTCTCTATGGAAAATCAATACACTAAGGAGATAAAATGTTATAAGGAGTCCTACTGATTTTTCCCCTTTAATGCATCTATAACATATAATCTGAAAACACTTGAAACCCTATATAACAGGGCCCCTACCCTATTACTAGAGAGGGACAGGATCTAAGGGTGCCTGGTCCCCTCTTTCCTCATCAGTTATTACCTTTTCTTTGTTGATTTCCCTTTTCTGTTTGTTTGTTCCCCCAGCCCCCTTTTTTTCTTCCTTTTTTCTCATGTTTCCTGTGTGTTGCCAGAGCCAAAGTAACAGGCAGAGCAACCCAAGACAAGATGGTTACTGGGCCCAGGTACAGGCAGTGCCTGATGGCCCAGGGATGAAAGTGGAGAGTCAGATGACCTGGAAGAGACTTTATAAGGCCAAGCCTCAGACCAGAGAGGTTTTGTGGCCATAGGAGCTACAGAGAGATGAACTCTGGATGGAAGAGCCTGAGGCTGAATTAAGACTGTGAAGGAAAGTCTCAGAAGCAAATCCAGGGGGAAAGGAACCTAAATGTCTTTCTGGAGAATGAGTTAAGTACTCCAAGTTGGTTTTGTTTTTGTTTGCAAGCATCACTGGAGGTTGTTTGAACCAGGGATGGTGCCTGTGTTTTGTGATATTTGTTTCATCCAGTGGACCAGATTGTGGCTACAGGGGAGGTGGAGGCCACGGAAAGGGGTGCCTGGAGACACTCTGAATCTTAGACTTGGTGTGAAGAGGACATAAGATAGAGGCTGGGAATAATTACAGAGCCCATGGGGGACAAACTTTCCCAAGACTGAGAGGCCGCCCTTGTGAATATGTAAAACTGGGACCTGTAGCCCCAGGGCCTACGTAAGGGCATCAAAGAGCCTAGAACTCAAAGTAACTAGGGCATGACTCAAGCTGAGCCAGAATCTTGCAGCCCTGGGCAGTGTGCTCTGAACTAGAGGGTACAGCCAGAAAAAAAGTGGGACCAGGCCAGGGGAGCCATGGTCCAGGCAGTGGTTCATTACCCAAAGTTCACTTTGCTCTTTGGGCAGCCTCCCTGTCAATTTATTACATTAGGGCATGACAGATGAGAATATGAAAAGGGAGAGAGACCCTGATGAGATGAGGGATTCTAGCAGGTCCATAAAAGCAGTTGCACACTCATATATAGGGGTGGTGTAGAGCAGTAGAGGCTCTACACCACCCCTATATATGCTACACATACAGACAAATTTTGTATTTTTTTAAATACTTGACACATTATTGTAATGTGTGCACTCCTATAGTGACCTGTCATCCAAGCCTGCTGCAAACATTAATTGGCTTGTGTATTATTAACAACACTAACAACCCCATTAGGCAGTTGTTTGTTTTTTGTAAAATACTGAGTGTCCCTCATATCCCACCACTTACTGCATAGTAACTGAAGGTGGTCATCATTTTGCAGAATCATGCCTATGAGATTTTATATGATAGGTTTTCTTTTTAAGTGTTAATAAAAATAGTACAGTATTTCCATACACGCTGTAAATTATCTTACTACTGTTTGATTCCTCAGATCTCTAAGTAGATTTGTTGAAGTCTCCAGATATTTTCCTGGCAGGGTATTTCAGTGGCACTGTATTCCAGATAATAAGTGTATTTCCTCATCTGTCTCCTTGTTTAGTCGTTTGAAACAAAGTCATGCAATTCTAAAGGCTGGATCAAGGGAAGGATGAAAAATATTCCACAAAACAGTCACAGACACATGACTGATAGACCTAGTACTAATATAGAAGTATGCTATCTGAAATAAACCTTCTAGAATCTCTCTCAAGAGAAAAGAAACCAAAGTGCATAGCTTTCTTGTATCGTGTCTGACAACAATCCTGATTCAATCTGTCAAAGTGTATTGCAGTCACTTTATTAGTGATCTTTGAAGTTAGTGACTTTGATAAAAGACCTCCCAAACTGAGGAAAGTTTATTGTCTGTTAGTGCTTCTGTACATGATGTATTGTACAGACCACTTTTTTTCATCTGGGATTACATGTTCAGAAGAGAGATTTTTCCCATTACGTGAAAGTATGGTTTAATTTAATTAATTTCCCAATAAATTCATGTAGACTTTTCTCACAAATTCATTGTAATAATGATGGATTAGCCCTATGTTATGCCAATATTTAATATCATATATGAACTGGGCTTTCTTTTCACCTTTATCATAATAAGTAATAATATAATCAAAATACTGAAACATTAAACAAAATTGACATGGTAGCCAACATTTTTATGACAAAATAATTTATCCTTGCATCATTCTAACCGTCCTGTGCTATTATTTACATGCTGTTATTTCCTCTATGCATTTTCCCCATTTGAGCACACCAGATTAAGAGATATATCCATTTCCATCAAGACCATATACTGAGTTTAATCTCAGTGTACACTTTACCCACCTTTTTCTCTTCAGTCTTTCAGGTTATTGTAGGCACAATCCTTACAGTATCATTCAAATTAAGTATCTCTGTCCATGAATTGCCCTACAATAGAGGTATTTGTGGAGTAAGGTACTACACCTGAGTAAGGTTAATAGAATTTGATTCCTTGTATTGTTACCATTATACAAAATTAGTTACTCATGGAGGCAAATAATGTCCCATGCCAAATAGAATCAGCAGAAAAGACTCCATTGAATGCTTCTACATGTGCATTTAGGTGTGACTAAATTTAATGTGCATTAAGCTAATGTGCCTTAAATGATTTTTGGGAGGCATCTACATGTTCAGGGACTTGGCACTAAATCTAGTGCATTTGGCAGTAAAATTAATGCCAAGTCTCTGCAGCCCTTCTGTGCTCCTGTACCTACTGAGGCAAGTCCCAGACTCCAGCCACATGGATGCCAGTACTTGGCAGTCATGTTGAAGCCAGGGCCAGATGCCAGCACTTGGCAGCCATCTTGGAAATTTTGATCCCTAGCTAGCTGCTTCCCTGGCCAAGAGCCATGTGCCCAGCACAGGGGCATCACATGGAATCTTCCTCCTTGCCCACCCTGCCTCCCACACTAGGACTACTTCAACCCCTGCCTTTGCCTCTATGCCTGCAAATGCAGAGGAGGATGCAAAGAGGAACGGGGAGGGAGGGACCTTTTGCTACTCTCAAGTCTCTGCTTTTGTATCCTCCTTCCTTCCTGATGACTCCTGATGATGCTTCATCCATGCCTGTTACTGATGGGTCTTTCTGGAGTCATCACACATCCATGTAGCTCACCACATGCACACATACTAATTTGGTCTTTCTGGGCCTTCTCCTAATTTAGTCTGTTCCCCCAAAACTCGGACTCAGGACCCCCTTCTCTGGGGCCTTGCAAGCTGGTATCTCCTTATCTCATGTTATGAAACAGCATGGTACATGCCCCCCATTTCTCAGACTTTGTGTATATTCTTGTTGTGTTAGACAGCCTGGCTGCTTCTGAGGCTGTGTGAAACTGTCTGTGTGTGACTCAAGCTTTTTAGAAGTCCGCTAACCCCTGCTGCCCATCTGAAACAATTCTAATGTGTATATATATAGGTAAGTGCCTTGCTTCTTGACAGATTAAGAATGGGATTTAAAGGTTTGCTTTTGGGAATTGGCTTATAGGTATGTACATATATCTGGGTGTATGTGTGTGTGTGTGTATATATATATATAAGCCAAGCAAGACACTTATCATCATGTTAAAGCAGACACCCAGAGAAAAATCCGAAGGTAAAAGAATAAGTGTGGGGAGGACAAAGAAAAAGAGACCCAAGTTTGATGACAGTCATGATATTGGTAGCTTCTTCACAAAGTCAAAGCTATCTATGGGCCAAGCGCATACATAGCCTTCTCTCTGAGGATGGAACAACACTCTGTAAAGGGAGCTCCACAACCATTGTACTATGGAAAGAATACTTTCAAAAGTATCTGAACTGAGGTTCTAATGTTGAAGATAATACCATCAAAGCCATTGCACAACACCCCATTGAGGACTACTTGGCAGACCCACAAACTTAAGAAGAGGCCTTGAAAGCCATTGAGCAGATGAAGAAAAACAAAGCATGTAGTCCTGATAGAATACCAACTGAAATCTATAAGCATAGCAGAAGTAAAGCCCTCTCTCACCAGCTATGGGCAGGAGTGCAATGCTATGGTAATTGCTGCAATCCAATTTATGTCCTTTCCTGAATATGGTTATGATTCTCTCATCACTCATCATCTCTCATCACTGGGAATTTATGTTTCCAGACTTTAAGAATAATAACAGATAATTTCCAGAAAACTTGATGAGAGAAACAAAGGGAAAGATTTGAGACCCAGCATCACCAGGATCCATTCCTTCTTCTGGAACTGTTTGCTGTGTCTGCAGTCAGACATACAGACCTTGGATGGGCCTCTTCAGTCACCTCCAGATTAACTGATGACTTCCTTCCATCATGGAGGACTGTCATCCTTGTCAGAGGGACTTTCACAGCTTCCACACTGATGTAATTGCTCCATCTAGATTTTTTAATGACCACAATTGCTCACTCTGTGGTTGGGCAACATGTTTTTAAAATGCCAGAATTTATGCTCTAGATGTAGAGTTTCAATATCAACTTTGGTTACTAGCAAGGGGTTGCAAGAGTAAAAAGACATTTAGCTACCAAGATAAACCTGAGCACAAAATGTTCATAATTAATTCATTAAAACATATTTTAAGATAATTAAATAAAACATTTTATAGCCTTCTCTTGTTAAAGAATAAATAGTTGTGACAATGGTGATATTTAGGCAACTTAGAATTATCTGCTATTGCCTTCCCAACTGAGAAAACATCCTTTGGCATAATGTAAATTAAAGTTATACAATATTAGTTTATTTCTGAATTTTCAATATTTTATGAATATTCACCATAAAAACTATGCACTATATACACTATGTTATATTATGTAATGTATGTGTGTGCATGTGTGGGTATGCATATACACACTATATATAATATATATACATATATATAAATTATATTTTATTGTATTACAATGCATTTATGATATGTGTGTACACCCATGCACATGCACCCACACTAAATATATCATATTTAGCCAAAACAGTACAAATATTAAACATGAACATCAATAATTGCAAATGCTGTTTTAGTCAAGTATTACAGGGGAACAATGGTTTATTCCAATTTGAATCTTTTAAAGAGATTATTGAATGACCTTAGTCACACCTTCATTTTTTAATATGACCTACTTTAGGAAATTCATTAAATTAATGACTCTCATTTAAGAATGTTTTAATATTTTAAAAGTGGATTAAAATAATGTCTTTTGGCTATCATCTAACCACACAATTGTTTTTCAAATACACACAACTTAAAACTTTACTTTACTTTTTTATTCACTCATCTTTTCTAAAATAATCCATTTTCCCCTTCTACTGGCATGCAGACTTCAAGCCTTTTACGTTCCAATTAGTTTCTTTGGGTAACTTTCACAGTAAAAATAAAGAACACTTGAGTTCCTTTAGACATTGCAGAAACTGTGAAGGTTAAAACACTAACTGGATAATTGTTGTACTGGAAAGTTCAATTGCCTAACTAGTTTCTTCTACATCTCTATGCTATAGCAGCATTTTTTTTTTTTTAAGTTTCAATTTTATACATAAGTAGCAATGTGACAAATAAAGATGTAACTTTTTCTGAAGCAAACACATTTAAAGTCTGTTGTATTAAATGACATTGAGAAAATATAATGGGTACATTTTTTGGAAAGGCAAACTGTAATAGTTTCTTGTAGATAAGATCACAGGCTAACCCCATGTTCCTTACTTATTCTCCCACCTGGAAGAACTTACATACAATCTTCTTATTTCCAGGGAGAATATATCAGTATTATGTTTGGCCTAATTTCCACTCCAATTTTATTTCAGTGCAATTCCAATGGTTCCCTATTGAATCAGCACAAGCAAGAAGGTATACTTCAGCTGTATGATCCTGTCTGCCACTCTGCCAGTAAGTAGTTTTCAAACTCTCCAACTTTGAAGTGTATGGAGCTCCAGCTTGGGACCTTAATGAACAGTGAGATGAGTACTCACAGGGAAATTTGTGTTTATCCTCACAGAATTTCACACTTTGCCTCTTCAGTATTTTGCAGAAGAAACTACGTTGTTAAATGGTAAAGAAAGTCCAAGGAATACAGCTATTGCCTGGAATCAGTTTCCATTCTCCATGAACCCCAATGATCTGTAGGAACTGAATATTATACTTAACACCGCCTCACAAGTCTATTATCTTGAACAGAAGCATCAGTCACAAACATCAGAAGGTGGACATAATTGATTTTTCTTCTTTTTCTTCTTCCGCTAGCCCCTGTCACCAGTTAGCTTTTCAAGATGGAATGGTGCACCATGTAATGGTAAATTGCTTCTTATTTCTTTATGGATAAAAGGAGTTTCTACAGATACCTCCTCATCAATAGAGACAAACATAATCACTACTCCTGAAGCAGGTCAGAATTTTGACAGGAAGATTTATACATCTGATAGAGAAAGTAATCTTTCAAGCAAGGTAGCAAGTAGGTGATATATACCTACATCTTTAAAAGAAGTTGAAATATTTAAAATGTTTCTGCTAAAATACATAAATAGTTGATATGATAGTCTATCCCAACCCTGCAGTTGGTCCAATAAAAAATATCACCCATGAAAATCCTTGCCTTTTGCGTAAATAGTAGGTGACAGTTTGACATAATTTGCTACATAACCTTACCATCTCTACTATCACTGTACTATGCTAATGTTATTCACATACCTGAAACTTGATGAGGAAATGCATGTGTTTACCACATATTTATATCCTCTGCTGATCTTGTTGGTCTTGTTGGATACTGCTTCATCAATCCCCCACTCCCTCGTTCCACTATGATTCACTTGCTGATCATGTTCCAGGTAACAGAAATGTCTTCCACATTATCAGTATGTCCAAAAATAAATGGAAACTTCTGAAGGAAGAAAGAAACATCTGCCAAAGGGGGAAAAAAACCCAACAAAAACAGCCCTTTAGAAAGGTGCCATTTAGAATCCTTAATGGTACTGCACAAATGAAATGTTAAAAATTATATTTTTACAATATATTTTTTATACTTGATGCACAACATAGATGGTTATGATATCGATATGGTTAGGGCTGTATGTTTATCCATGACCGTTACTTCTTTGATAAAATCTGTAATATTAGGATTCTGCATCACTTTGTATTGTATTATAATATAGGTTACGCTTGTAGATCACCTCCTGAACAAATCTTCATGAATTGTCACAATTTTGTTTTTATACATCAAGAGTAGTACAACATAAAAGACCTCCAAAAACTAGTAGTAATATAGAAGCTCTAGTAACAATAAAGGATGACAAAATGCTTAATGTGATATTACCATATACAATTTTTGGCATTCATGATAATCTAAACAAGATAATGTTTCACTAATAAACAATATAAACCTTATGAAAATGTGTTAATAACATTTCCCCCCCCCACAGAATGCCATGCCATTTCATTTCTATGAGCCAAATTCTGAGGACAGCTAAAAATTCTTTATAAAGTCATTAGGAGTTCTTCTAAATAAAAGACAAGTAAAACTTGACTGAAGATCTCTGGATCTGGCTCTCTACATATTCCAATGTTGAATAGTAGATTTGAAATTACTGGCTAGTTTAGAGCACTGGATTACGGTATTCAAAAAGCAATACAAAAGCAACAAAACTATATTACCAGGGTTAAAATTATGAGGAGGGGATCGAGAGATGAGAGTTCCCCATAAGAGATGAGAGCCCTCCCCCACCCCAGCAGCCGGGCAGAAACTGCTATTTAGCACAGGGGAAAGGCTGCCTTTCTCTTCCCCTCGTTGCTGCTAGGCACTTTTTGCTGCAGTCACCCAGAGCCGGTACCTGAGCTGTCCTAAAGCTTCTTCCCACCTCCACCACTGCCACCGCTGCTGCCTCTGACCACTCTTAAAAGTCAAAGTGTAATTTGAAACCTGTGTATTACAGATTTTTATTGATTTTTCTTATAAATATTTTAATCTTTGGACACCATTCAGTCCCCCTTATAAGTCTGACAGAAAACCATATGTGAAAATTGAAAATAATAAATACAATCATATTTTCATTAGTTATTCAAATATATAATTTATAGAAAAACTTCCACTTGAAACAACCAAGGGCAATTAGTTGCTGAACATATAGATTTACCAAGTCCAAACATTTCAAAGTGAGTACATATTTGTTTGTTAGTATTGACAGAAAATTATATTGTGTCATCCCCTTGTATATCTAAGTGACTGCTGATAAATCATTTTGTCAGGCAGCGGCTTTTTATGTCATAAAGCAAATTACTTCTAGTCATACTGTGCCTAATAATTCTTTTCTGCTGTATATTTTTATAATCTTTAACCTGAGCCATTACATTTTATTCAGAATAATTTGTATATATAACAAAAAACTCCCATTGGAATTACCATTCAGGGGCATTGTCAGTCATCTTTGTCATAGTAATGAAGGCTCCTCTCTTCAGAAAATGGTCATTGAAAGCTGAAATAAGTGACCAAATACCATCTGTAGGTTTAGAAAGTCTTGGAGAGTGAGTGAGAGGCTGCAGGGGAAGCTATAGTTAAGCTTGAGAGACCATCCACATACTTCAGTTCCTGTTACTGGCACCAACTGATTAAAGTACTAGGCCAAGACAAAAAAAAGATGCTTTATCAGAGCTGACAGTGTACTTGTTCCCATCTTCATGGGAAGCATCTGGATGCCTTTCATAGCCGGGACCACAGGTGGTGTGATTGACTCTGGGTAACTCTTTGAGATTGAGATAATTTCTCAATCTGGGCTATACATGGAGATTCAATTTAGGTGCTAACAGCTCCCAGCATTAAAAATTGTGCCTAAAACCCCATGAGACAAGATTAAGAATGAATCCCAGGTTCTTTTTCTCTCCTTCTATTTTTCTTTTAGGCCAGGTGGTGGGGGGAAGGGAGGAGGAGGGGGAGGAGGGGAAGCTATATTAGGTTAGACTTCCCAACAGATCCTGGATTTTTCTCTTATAACTGGGTGTCTTCCCATTCTATACAGCAACTAATGCATGTTGGATCCTCTCCACACACTGAGAACTTGTAGCGGTGGAGAGTCTTGTGTGTCTCAATGATCCTCAGAGCTATGTCACCTGCAGTCTCACAATCCTGGAAGGGTCACACATGGCAAAGACACCTGCAGGGAGGTTCCAGACAAACCATGGTCAAATGCCAAGTCCTCATGGCAGATCCAGTGGAAGATGATGTCAGGATCTCAATAGCTATAAAAATAGAAGAAGACTGCAGTAAAATGGAGGTCTCCTGTCATCTAGGGTTTTCCCTTGCCACTGGGCCCAGATCTCTTGTCAAGATCATGTGGTTACTGTTTCCACAGACTGGCTTTCTCACATTAAACCAAGACATTCATAGGATTCTAACACAGGAAACAACATAATCTCTAAAAGCCCTATGGTGATGGACCAGTGGTAATGGAGACGGGACTAGTGAACCCATCAGTCTTCAACCATGAAGCAGCATGCAAGCAGCAGTAGCCTGATGGTCATCTTGCACCTGAGTTGAAACAGGGGTGCAAATCAGCAGCTGCTGCCATGACCAAACAGATCTATCTAAGATCCCCTCTGCTCAGCATGCATAGGGAAGTGGATAGAAAGGTTTCCCTAAGCCTAGGTTGTCTTACCTGATCCTGGATGGCTAAGTCCATCCAGTGGGTTCACTCTCTCTGTGGTCAAAAACACCCTGAGAAGAAAATGATTTTTGGATTGTGGAATGCTTGTACCTGGATGGATAACCAAGACTATGAATGAGCAGAAAGAAGAACTGCCATTGTCTCCAGGGAATAAGTGGGATACAACATAAACATGGCAGGTTTGACTGATATGGGATGACTGGATGAGGCCCAGCTGAGAGAAGAGGATGCAGACTGCACCTTCTTCTGGAACAAGAAACCATCCCAGGAAACACATATTTACAGAATCAGCTTTGCCAAGAATCAAGAATCAAGAATCAGTTTGTCAGTCATCTTATAGAGCTCCCTGAAGGCATTAACAAACATTTTATGACTCTCAGTCTTAAGCTCAGCAACAACTAGTACAGTACCTTCATCAGCACTTGATGATGAACTTCAGAGTGACACCAATTGGAAGGAAAAAGTAGAAAAAACTAACTCCAATGGCATCCTTCTCCTAAGCAAATATGTGGAGCAGAGTCTGTTATCATGATAACTTTCAGACAGAGTGACAAATACAAGATTAACCAGAGACACCCTCACTTTAACCTCTTTGACTATGGTATTGTTAGAGCCCATAATCAAATGTATGGCTATATCACATGAGCCATACATGGAACCTGTGACTGCTGGACAGATCACTGGCATGTCAGATCCATTATGAACATCTAACTTGTTGTCAATCACCCAAAACAGCTATAAACAACAACTAATTTCTACAAGACCCAAAGGTCTATAAGGATCGTCAATGATGTCTTCATGAAAATCTCTCTCCCCTGTCCAAAAATGAAGACAACATTGTGGAACTCTGGAATGAGTCCATATGGCCTGTGTTGAATCAATTGACTATAACACACATTGACAATAAGACTGGTTTGATGACAGCAATTTTACTATATGTGCTGCCGAAGCCCTCCTCAACCAAAAGAGAAAAGATCGTTCTGTTTGACAAGATAACACCTCATCTCAGCAGACGAAAGAGACATATCAGCTCCTCAAAGTTCAAGCCCAACAGGGGATCTGGGTAATCAAATATCAGTGGTGGCAAAACAAAGCCAAGGAGATCCGTTGCTGACAAACATGGCATACATACTTTTTCCAGACAATGAAAGCTATCTACAGCCAAGCTTCCCACAGTCCTACTTTTCTGTGATCACAGGATGATTCAACACTCATTAAATACAATTAATTTATACAAGCTAGATGGGAAAAGCATTTTGAGGCACTCCTGTACCAATTAGCTGACTGTGCTGGATACCACCATTGGGCACATCCATGCATGCAAGCATGTACACTTGCAGCAGCTCAAATAGAAGCAGTGCAAATTTGAGCCAGGGCTTTTTGCTTCAGCACACATGCTCAGACATGCACTTTGGTGTGGAGCAAATTGTGCCACTTGGAGCAAAATAACCCTTCCTGGCTCCTCCCTGATCTGCAGCCAGGGGGAGCTAGAGCCCACAGCCAGCACCTTTGCTATCCCCAGCAGTATAAAAAGTTGCTCTGTACTGGCCTCAGCAGTATAAAAAGCCACCCTGACAAGTAGCTCAGGGCTACTAGGTCTCAGGAGCTTCTGAGGCCCAGCCAATTGGTACCTTGGAACACTACCCCTTGTGCCAGCTGGACTGCTGTAGCAGCCCCGAGAGTTCCCTTCACCCTCTACCCACTGCAGCAGTCTGGCAGTGGGGGCTGCTGCCTGGCTGTGACCTGCTGTGCACCTGCCAGACCCAGATGGGGACTGCACAGCCAGTAGAGACATCTGCCCCTCTGGGCCTGCTGCCAGTGGACTGTGGTTGCAGCGTTGGCCTCTGTGTGGAACTGTGTGTACCCCTGCCTGGCCATCTAGCAGCTATCACCCGGAAGATGTTCTGGGTGTGGTGCCCTGCTTTGAACTGTCAAAGCATATCCTCCTGGCCCCATTTGGCCAGAAGGTCAGCTACAGCCAGATGGGTCCAAGAGGCCAGCTCTGAGCAAGCAGGGTCCTGCCACTTGGCTCCCTAGCAGGAATTCTGGTGTTTCCTATTGGAACACTGAAAAATCCCTGATAAACAAAACAAACAAACAAAAAAATCCCCAAGTCATCTCTAAAATACCCCCAAATCCATGTTCCTCCACAAGTAAAACAAAAGACCACTATAAAGAGAGAGAGAGAGTGACACAGAGACAGTGACCAGTTGGACAATGTTTTCTTGATATATCTTACAATGTTAAAGCAAGTCTCTTATCATAATACTAAAGAAAAATCTAAATATGTTTCATGAATTCATGAATACATGTTTTGATGCCCTCCCGCAGGGGTCCGACCCCCCAAGAGAGGGTTCGGCCCCCATACAAGGGATTTGGCCCTTATACAAGGGGTCTGACCCCTTATTCACCAGAACCATTGCCCTGGTGTTGAAACATACAGACTGGCCAGCCGCGTGTTTCAGCACCTGAGCAAGGGCTAACCATAGAGATGCTCTGGCAGCCACAGAATCTCTGTGGAGGACCCATCCTCCGGTTGCCTTAGGGCACAGTCCTGGACCATGCCTCTCCCTGGTTTTTTAAACTTCAATTTTTTTATACACCTGGATATCATTTTCATAAACATTTTTTTGTTTCTCCATGTGCCAGTTGCCCCGCCTCAAAGTGGTTTGAGGTGGGGCAAAACGCATGTGAGTGCATATCTGGATACGCCCATTGAGTCCATCCCACAATAGCCTGAAAGGGGATCCATTGCCAAACCTCCTATCCTAAAAGAAGTCTGGTGTGCCATCAAGAAAACCAATAATAACAAAACTACTGGACCAGATGGCATACCTGCTGAAATCTATCAGGCTGATGGTTAAGGACTGATACTGACACCTCATGAATTTATTCTCTGGAACTATGGAACAATGAAGATAATCTTGGGGTCCCAAGTAATGCTGACATAATGGCTATTTTTAAGAAAGGAGATACATCTGTGTTTAGGAACTATCAAGGTATCATTCTACTTTCCTCAGCATGGAAATTCCTTTCCCACATCCTCCTGAACTGTCTTCTACCTCTTGCTGATGAAGTCCTGCAACAGTGTGGACTCATTTGAATGCTCTGAGAAGTACATCAAGGTCCTGAAGCTTCTCTATGACCACATGCTTGTTACCATTCTTTCTGGTGGATCACACACAGATCAATTTGTCATCTGAACTGGGGTCAAGCAAGGTTGTGTTATTGCCCTGACTCTGTTCTCCACTTTTTTCAGTTATCCTGGTTCTCATTAAAGATTGCCTTCTTCCTGGAATTGACATTGAATACTGAATGGATGGAAGGCTCTTTAACTTGTAGATTTTCACTTGAAGACCAAAGTATTCAAAACTACCATCCTTGACCTTCAATATTCTGATGACTGCGCCATGCTTGCACACACTGAAGAAAACCTCTCAACCACGCTGGGTCTCATCCCAGAAGCCAACCAACTATGGGCCTCTCTCTCAACATTGAGAAGGCTAAATTCTTCTATAAGTCTGCCCGATCATGAATCTGACCCTCCTCCCCAATTTACTATGGAGGGAAAGACACTGGAGGTTGTCAAGCACTTCCTCTACCTCAGAGCCACCTCTCTCAGGCAGTGAACACTGAAGAGGAGATCCAGCACAGAATTAAGTATGCAAGTGCCTTCTTTGAGAAATTGTTTCAGATTGTCTTTATTTCTCACAATTTCTGGAAAGACACCATTACCCAAGTCAACAGTGTAGTCATCATCCTCACTCTCCTCTACAGATATGAACTATGGGTTACCTACGTTGTCATGGAGAGGTATCACCAATGATGCCACCAGAAAATCCTCCACATCAGCTGGGAAGATGACTACAAAAACATCAGTATTCTTGCTGAATCCAATGTTACCAGCATTGAGTTGGTGATCTTCAAGCACTAGCTGGATTGTGTGTGGATGCTTGAATCTTAACTCCCAAAACAAGTGCTCTACTCAAACATTAGTGATAGGCTGAGGTCTAATGGTGATCAGAGAAAATGCTGAAACACACTGAAGACATACCTCAATAAAATGGATGCTGACATCAAGAGTTGGGAGGAGCTGGCTGCCAACCAACCCCAATGGCACCACAACCTCAACCAAACAGCGGCCCATTTTGAAGTAAAATGAACTGACTTCGAAGCATAGAAAAACAGTGAAAGAAGGAACATGAAAGGAATCCCAGCCTGAAGCCTACTCTCCCCTGTGGAAAGACCTGCAACTTTTGCAGGTGGAACTGTGGCTCAAGGATTGGATTATTAAGTCATTTTAAGACTCATTACTGAGCTGCGGTAAAAATCATCCTCAAAATAAGGGATTGCCACTATCACTAAGAGTTTTAGGAAAATGGCCACTTCTGGTTTAAATACAGTCATCCTAGATGGATTGCTTGCTGTCCATGCTATTTATTGCCAACAGTAATAAGAAATGAAGTTTTGAGATACACATTATACTTAGATCAATCTAAGTAGTTTAGGTTGTCCTGAATGCCAAACTGTATTCAAGTCTGAGGAGGTCAGATCAGGCAAAATGTGGCCATCTTCTCTAACTTACATTTACCATGTGAATACATTACACTTAGATCACCATAACTGGGTTCAGCTGATCTAAATGCTGATCTGTATAAACATTTAGGAACATTAGATAGGGCAACAAATGACCACTCTGATCTTAAGTTTACTTCACCTAGGCTAACTCATGTCTGATCTTACCTGAATTTGGGTACTAGTGCAACCCCAGACAGAATTCCTCCTGCAACCAATCAACATCCCCTGAGGACCCAGTGATCCCCTCTGGACTCACCAGCCCCTTTGAACACATTAATTCCACTCTTGACCTTCTGGCCATCTTTACACACCCCAAAATACTTAGACCACATTCCTGGCATGACTCCCAGCACTGTAGGATGTGGTACATACAGGATCTGATCTATCATCACAGAACTCAAAGTGAGATGTGTAATTATAGACTGGGTCTTGGGAATGTGTGTATACGTTCACAGAACAGGCTTACAGCTGGGAAAACCCAGGCACTCACTCTAGCCCCAGTGCTGTGCTTTTCCTTCCTTTCTCTCCACTCTGACTGGGCTATTTTTAGGCCTCTGACTCCTCCACCCCCAAAAGGACAACCCCTCCAGCAGACTTACCAATGGCCCTGCATGGACTTCTCAGCCCTTCCAATCCTACCAACTGACCCCTGAGGATCAGCTAATACCATCCCAATCCCACCATCCATAAACCCCATAATCTTCCCCATAGCCCTGCTGTTTACTTAATCCTGCCAATCACCACCCCAGACCTCACCAACAGACCCATTAACCTCCCCAGTCCCATTAACTCCACTCCCATGAACTCATTAGCCTCCCTGATTACGCCCAGCCTTCTCCCAACCCTGACTTAGATCAGGTACTTGGCATTGAAGAATGTCAATACAACAGGCACCCAATCTACAATCATGCTGCTCAAAGCAGGTTGTTTGATTATAGATTGGATCCTGGAGATGCCTAATATGACCTAAGTGTATATTTTAGGATTGTGGTGACTGCCGAGTCACCACTGGTACATTCTTTTCCACAGATGGAGGCACTACAGTTACTTTAATCTTCTCTATAATCAGCATTACTCTTCTGAATGGTCATAAAAAGTCCTATGTCATCTGTTTAATGTCTTAAAATTTCTAGATTCTTACCCCCTTTAAAAAATTTTATTCTACACAACATAAACACAATATGTATATAGGTATGAGTCAAGATGTGGATTAATTTTAAATATTATTAACCTCAAATAGCCTAATTGAAGCCAAATTCAAGATAGCATATTAAAAGCACCTGCTAATTTGTATATATTTTGTTTTAAAAAAGACCTTTGTAGCTTATAAAAAAGGACTGAAAACATATCTATTCAGTTTTACTCTTTCAGTGCAACTATGGATCCCATGTCATCATGTAGTCCCTGAATGCCCCCTCTCCCCCCCCCCATTTAATTGTGTGGTCTCTATATACACAATATCATAATAAAAGGCAGGCTATTATAAGACTTTGAGCTCTCTAAAAATCAATTCTTTTTATATAAATAAGCACAGGTTTTGGCTTATATAAATGATTATTAGTGTCAAGGTGGTTTTTTTTGGATTTAAATTTTTCACTGCACAGCTGTGAAAGGGCAGTAACTATTTTTTCTAATTGGGAACATAAATGATTAATAGAAAAATAAAGCTTCCAAAATGAAGTTAAATTACTTCTGTCACAAAGTTCTGACTGCTTGAACAGTCAAAACAAATTATTGTGCGAATGAAAAAAATAATAAAAAAGTTGAGGGAGGCAATGCAGAAACCTGGTAAGAGCAGTAACTTTATACGCTAACTGGACATAGTAACTTTTTACATTTATTCAGATTAACAACATTCACAAGACGACTCTATGTCCTCTGGCAAAATATAGATAGAGGAAAGTTATCCTAGCTACTATTGGTACTTTTATCACCAGAAAACAGCTGTTGTTTTCAGATCAAGCAAACAGTCTCGGCACCTATGCACGTGACAGACTTCTGCTCTGATGTGTGCTAATTAGTACACATTGGAGCAGACTTGATTAATTGAGTCTGCTGCAAGTCTTCTGGAGCATGACAATTAGTGCACTCCCACAGCTTCTGTGCCATGTGTATTCTGCGTCCCTGAATTTCAAAATGGCATCGGGGGACTTTAACTAAAGCTTATCAAGCAAGCTTTAGTTAAAGTGCCTCCACTACCATTTTGAAATGTGAGACACTGAATACACATGACTCTGTGGGTGCTTTGTTTAGACTGGCTCTCAGAACCACTCTAATTAAACTACTCCCTCTCCCCTGCTTCCACCCCAGACTCCGTATATAGACACTCAAAGTCTACTCCATTGACATCAGTTGTTTCCCCAGTCTACAGGTAAATCTTCCATCTCATCTGATTGAATTCCAGGCAGATTGCCTTCTTCATGATCCAATTTCCATTGTATGTCAGGTAACATATTTAGTTCCTCATATTAAATGAGTTGGGATGAAAATTAATGTCCCAATATTCTGCAATAGCATTAACTGTATATATTGTTTTAAGCATTTTAAGCCACACAGACATTATAATACTTTAATTACTATTAAACATGATACAATTAACCCCTGGGGTGTCGTGAACAGATTCAGAATAATAACTTGTGTTTCCTCAAAAAAACCCCTCCTGTAAAAATAGGATTAATATTTCATTAATTAGGAGGCATTCATTAATTAAGAAACCCCACACTGCAATAAAATGTTGCAGCTCATACAAGGAATGGAACATTGACAGTTCACTTTTACACACTCTTCCATAAAGCTTCAAACAATCCCAGCCCAGCTCCTACATCAGCTACAAAGTAGCATCCTCCAAAAGTAGCTTACAAATCTGACAACAGAGCTTATCAAAATTTGCATTCCTATTTCACAAGAAATTCTGATTTTTCAAAAGCTTTGTCTTGAAGTAGAAAAATGATATTAAAAATGTTAGGGTGACAATATTTGGATTTTTGGGGAGCATTGAATCTGCAGCTGAATATAAAGGCATGACCTGTGGCCTAGCACAGCTGCTGACCACAAAGCAGAATAATAGCCAGCCATTTGTTTATGTTAAGTAAACATCTTAACAGTGTCAACCACTTTTCTGGAAAAAGCAGCAATTATGCCTGTGTACTATGAACCAGCTACAGAGAGGAACGAGGTAAGATACAGAGGCCCAAAGAAGGTGGACGATGGTACAACATGAGACAGAAAAACAGACTGGAATGTGGAAAAGAACACATATTGGTAACAGAATCCAAGATGAACATATGCAAAAAAGTGAATGGTGATTGGTGAAGAAGCCTCCAGAAGCTTCCAGGTTTTGGTCAAAGTCTGCCCATTGACCAAAGAGCAGGAGTCAAGGTCTTAGACATGCACTCATAGAAAAAAGACATGTAAATGAATAAAATGCATAGGCAATTCATGCTAATGAAGCAAACATTGAACAATGGTGTAGCTTGATATGGAAGGAGAAATGGGTGAAACATAGGAGGGGCAAGGGTAGAATGAATGTTAATGAGCATAAACCAAATGTGTATAAATGTGGGGGAAAAAAATTGTTCACTGCAGGTCTCCAGTTTGTTGTTTTTTGGGACCCTTGTCCAAAGCTGTCTCCATTTGGAATAAAGCTGTTGCGAGCAATGTGTGCTGGTGTTTGCTCCCTGCTTGCTCTGGCTAATGCATAGAGGATCCATAGGCAACTGGACCATCATCTCTCTAGTCGTTGGATGCCTCATGGAGTGGGGGTCTAACAAAAACATTCACTTGAACTGTGCACTACAATACCTTGTAGGATATTTGCATGCCACATATATTCTGTACTATATCAATAGGAAAAGGGTTGCTGCCAGTGTGGAGAAATAGATTATCTGCATACATAGATCTGTGGTTTTAGTAGGGAATCCTTCATTTATATCCTTTCCTGATGAAATTTCTGTGAAACAACACTTGTGATGATTTCCCCTTTTTTATTTGCCTCATGATTTTATTACAAAAAGATGAGGATGGTTACTTGATTTTAAGGTGGATATACATACTAACTAGAAATAAAAGAAAAAATAGATTATGAGGTCAGGCATAAATTACACTTGAAAGATAAGACACTTAGTTTGTCTTCCTTATTTTATTTTTAAACCATCACAGTGAAAATATTTTCTCTGGAGGCAGACGTCTGTGCAAAGGTCACAAAATGCTCCCCAACCCACATCAACTATGATAATTCTATTGGGAAGGGAAAACTAGCTGTTAATAAAGTACTTATTTGTAATCCTAACACTTACCCTACCCCTAATAATAACTTGTGCTGCTGAAGCAGGCTGAAACCTGTCCTCAAGTAAGGGAACCCAAGAAGAAACAACCTACAGAAATGACCTCAGAGAGCCCCTAAACCTTATCCTGGACCTGAGACAGAAGACTCTAGTGGCTACAGTCCCCACTAGAGCAAAACAAAGCCTCACACCCTCAAGACTGAATGCACCACTAAGAGCCCTCTCACCCCTAACACTAGATGAGAACGTCCCACAGCCCATCTCACTCATTATCAGAAATCCCAACCAACCTGTAAAAAACAGAAAAAAAAAGTTCCAAGTCTTTTCCTTTCACTATTCCAAATTCTAACTCTAACCTTATATGGATATTCTGTGTCCTGGAGATGCCTCAGTTCCTTTACTTACTCCTCCACCTTGACGTCTCACTTATAATTCTCCTGCCATGCCTTGATGTTCAGAAGGAAAAGAAAGAGAACAAGGGAAGTGAGATATTTGTCACTGTTAGTGCTTGGGGTTGAAAGAAGATCTTTCTTGATAGGGCTCCACCTTTCCTACATCTTGCCCTTATCACACCTTTGACCCCCTTAAGAGTCTCATCTTCAGATTAAATGTGTAGCAAGGCCTGACAACTGACCCTTTGTCTCAGAATCTGGCTCTCAGGAGTCCTTTGTCAGTAACCTCTACCTGCCAGCTCAGGGTGTCCTTTAATTATCTTCTGACGGCCCTTTTGGTCAGTTTGTTGGCAATATGCCACCTGATTACTTTGCTCTTAGTTTATATATTATGCTGATAGATGGATTTTTCTCTGTTTTAACTAATCTTCATGTACATCTTATCAACGAACAAGTTTTATCCTCATTTCAATTGGTCTACATTTATTCCTTCAATTATCACATGATGTCACATAATTAATTCCTAATTGCATTATGCCAATTAACTAATGTTTCCCACTCCATTAATCAATTCTTTGATACTTCATCAATTCCCTTGATGATCAGTTATCAAGTCTATCGGCACCAGGAATCAGTTCCTTAACTGTCTGATTAATTAATAGGCTTACCTGTATGCAGTTACTTCATTCTTCTCTATGCCATTAATTCATTAAGTCCAGCATGAGCCAATTTCTTATTTAAACCTCTGGTGGGCAGGACCCTTCATTCACAGGCACCCAACCACTTAACCAAGTCCAGCATCCCTGGGAATGAGCACTTTGAAATTCTGACTCACTGGTCCAGGTACCCTTCCCCTCTGCTGTGGTTTTATGTGCCATCTTTCTTATGGAGGATTTAAGCCTCTCATCATCCAGTTTCAGCTCTGTCCCCAATTCATTCATCCAGCTTATAATATTAGCTCTGCACCTCTGCACAGCTTGCATGAGCTCTGCCATTCTTGTGCTTTTCTTATCCAGGGGATCTCAGTTGTACCAGAAGCCCTCTTTGACTTTTGGTGGAACTCCTGTTAGCCAATGTAATCCCTCTTCAATCACAAGTGGCCCCATGCAACTCTTACCAACCCAAAGACACTGTAGATAGTGAGTCCTGGCCTGGTCACACATGCACAGGATGGCTAGATGTTAGATGTCTCTTGAACCTGTAAACTTCTGACCTTGATGATGCTATGACCTACTTTCAAGATCGGAGCATGAGCACTTGGGCATGATTATGTAACCACAGGAGTGGCAAAATTATGGTAATGATCTCTATGGTGATAGCAGATATGAGTGGTCCATTTGAAAGATACCGTTGATGGACAACTTAATGCAAGTGATGATTAGTCAAGAGTATGATTGACAGGTGGCATGAGGAAGCCACTAAAAAACCTGTGTGAGGCATCATCTTGTTGCAAGATTGACCGGGCAATTGGGAGCATGACTGCACATGTCTGAGGGAGCTTGTGCACAATTGGGTTTGGGACTGGAATCTTTTAGAAAGCACAATTGAAGCTGGGTGTTTTGTCTGTGGGAGTGGACAGTGTCAATTGTGAGGTTAGGGTGCTTGGATGATATTGCTTACCTGAGGCACATTTGCTATCTGTGGATAAACCTGCGTATTGTACCTATCCTATCTTCACCTGGTGGGTAAAGTATCATCCACCCCTCTCCTGAGGTCCCTAGGACCTGCTATGAGGGAGAACAGCATAGAAATCCCCAGTGTGACAGAGGCTGAGTAGCAGGTCCTCCTGCATACTAGGCCTTAGTGTGCTGGGTTTCCAGCTAAGGGTGACATGTTGCTATTGCTTGATTCCATGTTGTAAATAGCATATATATTGGCTTGTCTGCTTTGGATTTGTTGTTGTTATGTTGTGAAATGTGTTTAATATACACAGTCATTAACTTTAATTCTATGTTGTGTCTTTATTGATGTATTTGTCCTTTGGATGTCTCCAGATGGGTCCAGGCTGTAGGCCAACTCTGAGTAGAGTTCCTTTAGGCCCCATGTTTATAAAAGATAGCTGGCAGGCTATAGAGGCCTAACAACCCTCTGATTCCATTAATCTAAGTCACCCTAACCACTTGTCTTCAACATGGTTCTTCCTTGGGATGCTGTCTGTGCAATTCTACTAATCATGTCATAGTCCCAGAGTCCCATGGTAAGTTTCCCCACGAGACCTGGTCTGGCATGACAGCTGGAAGCATAATGAGGCCCAAAACAAGTGCCTTGTTATATCCTTCCTTGGACTGGTCAAAGAGCTCCAATCCAAGCCCAGGCAGGAGACCTTGACAGTCTAACCACAGGTACTGACTTTATATTGCAGATAGGTTTGGAAATAATGGTATCTTTACTGTTGAGTCATTTTCATAGAATGGACTGACATTTATAGAATAGATAGGTAACAGTGCGCAATTTGAAAGTAATTTGTGTCCCTGTAAAATTACATTCATTTTACATGTGTATCATTTACTGACAGATAATAATGGAAACAAATATTGAGAGATTAATTACTTTAAGTAAGGAAATATATTTTAAGTAAGAGAAAATAATAAAAGATTAACAATTTGCCTCAGATAATCTTTTCGCTCCTGTTAACTGGAATAATTTTGTTGTGTTGTAAAGATAGGAAGCAATAAAATAGTTGAATCAATTCCACTACATGATGTACTGTTTCCATCTCATTCAATCCAAACAACTGAATTTTCTGCCCTAACCCCCCCGCAAAACAAAACTACTCTTGCTCAAATACTGGCAAACAATCTCTGCTAACAACCCCTATTTAAAGAAAAGCAAAACAAAAGAATGTATATCAAAAATAAAAGTGTTCATAAATAACCTGTTGGAAATTTACTGAATTAGAAGAAGAGGTTTCGGTGTGGTCTAAGTTTTCTATGTAGACAGTTCTTGAACAATCCATAGCTCATTTGTGTTAAAGATCATTGTCAAAATGATTTGAACACATTAGGGCTGTGGAAAACAGCACCATTTCATTTAAACTTCCATTTCACTGTTTCAATGGGACAGTGTTTCATTTTGTTTTGAAGCGCTGTTCCATTTTGTTTTGTCAAAACTGTTTTGCTGTTTCATTCTTTCACCATTAGGCTATAATGGGGAATCACAAAACTGCCTTTAACTTTGTAATTTGTTGCCTGATTTGCATGAAAACATCAGGGAGGATAGTCCCTGCTATGTCCACAAATTCTGCCAAGTTTCAAGGAGATGGATGCAGGCGTTTCTTGGAAACTGTCCCTCAAGCTGCTGACAAGCAAAACTTGTGTCATGTGTGTTAAGGTGCAGTGGAGTGAAAACTGCAGGCATGGTAGCCCCTACTGAGGCTATGAAGCCTGCCAAGTTCCAAGGCGATAGGTGCAGGGGTTTCTGGGAAACTGCACCTTAAACTGTTCAGAGCAAAACTCATGGTAAGTGTGTGTGTTCAGGTGCAGCTGTTTTTCCATCCCTCCCTCAGAGCACTGGGACTGGGAGGGACCTCAGAGAAAGATCACAGTGAGCTACACATGTCAATATCAGAGTAGTCCTTCCCCCCTCTTTCCTGTAAGCAGGCCCAGCTTTGAAACTCAAAATATTTTATTTTGAGTGCCCTTGTTTTGTTTCAAAGCTTTTTCTAAGAGTTTCATTTCAATGTTGCTTTTTTGAACTCAAAACGTGCCAAAACATCATAAAAATGAAACATCCAGTGAAATTTTGCACAGTTCTAGTACACATATATAAACAAATATCTCAAAAACACACTTAAGGCTGCAAAAACAAGTATTTAGGTATTAGAATTTTTTTTTTACATTAAGCTTATCTGGACATTAGAACATTGTGCACAGACACAATGCTATAACCCTGCAATATGTGATCTCATACTATTTTTTCCACAGGTTCCCTGCCATATTCAGTGAAAACAATATTTTAAGCACCATAATTAAACTTAATTATTTGGGTTTTTTTCAAAAAAACCACATTCTGAAGATAATTCATTTCTTTTCTCTTGGAGATAATTTTTATAATTAGGGTTCTACTTAAATTGTAGTTTCTCTGATTTCATGGAAACCACATAATTCAGAATTGTCCATGAAATAAACAACAAAAACAATGTAATTGAAATAAAATGCTGGCTTCCCAGTATACATAGTTCTCACTGCCACTGTAACCCAGGTTGTAGCTGATGAGCCTATATGAAGGGGAGCAGAAAAGATGGCCACTGAACTCTTGTTCCTGCTCCCACCTGGAGATATTCTATTAATCAGTCCCAAGGGTTGGAGCTTCACAAAGGGCAGCTAGAAGTCAAGATGGTGGCTTCCCGCCCAAGGCATCTTTGCCAATCAGTGTCAATGGGCAGGGCTGCACAAAGGGTAGTGAGAAGTCAAGATAGTAGCCACCCCCTTGTTTTTCCTCTCCCTGGGCCTTTCTGCCAATCACCATCAAAGGTCAGGCCACCAAAGTACATCTCTAAGATGTCCACAAAATTTGCTCTTTATGCTGTGAGCAACCTACAAAAATTGGTAAGTCTAACCACAATTTAATTAGACCACTAAGTATAATATCAAAGTGCTTTATAAACATTAATTAGTAACATAAACCTTTGTTAAATGATATATTATTAGACCCATTTTAAAGCCGGTGAAGAACAGACATGATAGCCACTTGCAGATTTTAATTTTTTTTTAAGTAGTTTACCAGAAGCAGCAGCATGTTACTTCAACCCAGCTCTACAGTATCTATATATTTAGTGCTTCAGCAGTGCCTTTTGATGCTTTTAGTTAAAGCTGGTTCAATCAGCTATTAGATAAATTCACCAAAAAAACCCTCACTAAAGTGCCTGATCTATACAGACATTGTGTGAGCTGGGTCCAACTAGCATGCTGCCTCTTTTGGGCATGCACAAGGGTCAGCACAGGACCATGCTAAGTTTAAAGTAAAGCGCCATGGGGCGGGAGAGGATTTACACCTGCAAGAAGCCATTATGATCAAAAACATTATTTCATCTGAGATGTAGCAAAAGCCCCAGTTTTTCTTTTTCTGTTTAATTTTGAAATGCATTCTCTCCCTTCCCCAACTGTTTCTAACTTTTTCTCTCCCTCTCTATTCCCTATAGATAAGTATAAGTAAGATAAGACATAGAGTGAGCGTTAGTATTTTATTTTGGTAGCAAGTTTCTTTTTTTTCCTTCTTTGCAAATAAGTGCCCTGTTATGGATATCCACTGTTATATATTGTAGAATTATTATGGTTATATTGATTTTTATGGTTTTATATTACTGTTTTTACTGATACTTTATGATTTAGGCCTATATATGTAAATTAGCATAAGTTATGTCAAGTTTCTATTTTGAATGTCAAGCCTCCATCTTCTGTCCTCTGCCCAGGTGTAACCTATGACTCGTCTAACCAGTATCATGTAAATTGGTTCCTGAATGAATAGGGATGAATGAGGGTACTTGAGATACAATGGTAGCAGGCCTGTACAGAATAATCAACTCAACAACTGGACCATCAGCTCAACAACAAGACCATTGCCTTCCACTGACTCACCTAGGAACCGTGGACCCAGCATTTAAAAGACACAGACCCTACAGAAATCAGGCAACCCACTATTGCAACACAGACACCTGGAAATGCATGTCCTTGCCTGGAGTGCACATGCTCAGTACACCAGGGCTGACCCTTGCCAGGGCATGCCACTGCCACAATGGTCATAGAAGGTCTGCCCCTATAAAAAAGGGGTAGTGATACAGACCCAGTGGGACACCCCCTCTATCTGGACCAGCACCATGCCACACCACCTATCCACCCAGAGGCCCTGCCGGCGACCCCACTCTGGACAACACCTTGCTGGAAAGACCCCGACTGGTGATTAATGATCAACTCACAGCTCAGGATAAGTAGCTTTCACCCACCTTCCTTCCCCAAGCAAAGGACCTGGACACTGTCCCTACACACCTTGATTTCAATCCCTCCACCAAGCCTTTTTCTCTCCTGCTACCATTGTGTAGGTGTGTATGTGAGTGCTTGTGTGTGTCTGTGGAAGGAACAAATAACTTTGTGGGACTGTGTAGTCTGTTGCATATTTAATAAATCTGTTATTTTGAAACCCTGGGTTGGGTTTTTGTCTTATTGATGTTCTGACCCTCCTCCTTGATATCCTGGCTATCTCCTACCTTTCTACCTATCTGTTTCCTGGCTGTCTCCTCCTTGCCACCACTTATCTACCCCCTGATCTCCCAGCTTTCTGCCTGAGTTTCCAGCCCCATCTCCCAGCTTTCTGCCTCACTGTTTCCTAGCTTTTTCCTTCTTGCCACCAGACTTTTTCCCTTGCTTCCACCCCAGCACTAGGTGACCCCAAGTATGTTGAGAAAATTATTATGGCACATATCCATGAGGGGCCAGCAGGGGAGATCATGCTTAGAGGCAACCAACATGGGTTCATTAGTGGCAGGTCCTGTCAGACCAA
>NW_017728906.1:29396422-29398003 GCF_001723895.1 Crocodylus porosus
AGTGACCAGGAATAACGGTCACAAGCTGGCAGAGGGTAGATTTAGGCTAGATATCAGGAGGCGCTACTTCACTGCCAGGGCGGCTAGGATCTGGAACCAACTTCCAAGGGAAGTGGTGCTGATTCTGACCCTGGGGGTCTTTAAGAGGAGGCTAGATGTACATCTTGCTGTGGTTGTTTGACCCCAGTACTCTTTCCTGCCATGGCAGGGGGTCAGACTATATTATTTACTCAGGTCCCTTCTGACCCTAAAAACTATGAAACTATGAAACCACAGGGCACATTAACCCTAAGTAACCCCAAGCCCCAGTGACCTCGCATAACCCCAGGGCCACTTGAACTTGAGTAACCCCAGCTACTCTCCAGTCTGCCTCTTCTAATCCCAGCCCCACCAACCTTCACTCCTGGCACTTTCACTCACTTATTTTTCCCTCTCTCATCTTAACCCCCATCCATCTCATTCCTTCCACTCCTTATGGAAATCTCTGATCCTCGATTATCCCTCCCATAGTCACCAAGCACCCTAGGTATCCCAAGTACCCTAAGCACACACATACACAACACACCAACCAAGTTAGTATCTAACCTGTGTGTATGTGTAGGCGTGTGGTGTATGATGTATATCATCGTATGTGAATTAGTAATCCATGTATGTGTATTGGGTGTGTGGGTACTGACAACTGATTTTGTTTAATTTTGGTGTGTATAGTGTGTATGTGCTTAAATTGGTGATAGGTGTGCATGTGCTTTGACTGGTAATCTTGGATGTGAATGTGCCTGAGTTGGTAGTGTGTGTGTATGAGTCTAGTGTGTGTGTATGACATGAATTTGTGTCAAAAGCCTTACATTCATAAGGAATTTGCCCATTGCCAAAAATTGGTGCAGATGAATCAATTCTTAAAACAGTTTACCTGTAAGCAAAGGCAAAATTACAGCTGACACACATGGGTATACTCTCTCAACTGTATCCATGACAATAGGCAATAAGAAAATTTCAGCCATAAGCAATTTTCTTTGTGTGAATGGATCTATGCAGACTGGAGGAAGCATGTGGGCAGGGCTAGGGACAGCTGCTTCACTAATTCTTGTCAGTAAAAGCCGAGAGGTGGGGCTATCCTGATGCCATTCTTACTGCATCATCATTTAGTACTTGCTTTTGGATGTACTAAACAGCCGCACAGTAATTACCTATACTGCACTGTGTGCATGGCTGACAGTTATTTTTAGCTGCTACATCGCTGTAGCATCATTCTATACTAAGGGAGTGCATTGCTACAGCAATGTAGCTGTGGCATCACAGTCTTTGCCTCTGGATACTATGTCACCACAGTGTGTTGCTACAGCAATGCAGTGTCATGTGTAGACAAACCCTATTAATAGGCACCCAGATAGTAAATGTTGAGCACTGTATAAAAAAATTATGTAGAAGAGAGGCATCATACCTACAGGTTGGGGAACTCCCCTCTTGTCAGCACAGAGGTGGAAAGGGATCTGGGAGTGATCATTGACTCCAAGATGAGCATGGGCCGGCAGTGTGGGGAGGCAGTCAGGAAGGCCAACCGCACCTTGGCATGCATCCACA
>NW_017728906.1:29398268-29405613 GCF_001723895.1 Crocodylus porosus
GTGACCAGGAATAACGGTCACAAGTTGGCAGAGGGTAGGTTTAGGTTAGATATCAGGAGGCGCTACTTCACTGTCAGGGCGGCTAGGGTCTGGAACCAGCTTCCAAGAGAAGTGGTGCAGGGTCCTACCCTGGGGGTGTTTAAGAGGAGGTTAGTTGAACACCTTGTTGGGGTTGTTTGACCCCAGTATTCTTTCCTGCCATGGCAGGGGGTTGGACTAGATGATCTGCTCAGGTCCCTTCCGACCTTAGAAACTATGAAACTATGAAACTATATACATTTAGCTTATGTTCAGAATACAAGACACCCATAAGTTATTTGCCAGTGACAGAGTAAAGAAGAGGCAAGAACTTTTAACACAAAATCTTCATGTACAACTATCAATGGAATATTCAGGCTAGATATTTAAATTTAAGACACAGTGAAGGCTATGAATACATTTTCTGATTGCAAAACAGTGGAACATGATAGCGTTCAAAAGCACATGAAGAAATTTTACTTTATACATATCAGCATAGTGTTGAAGATACTTTTAAAAGATTTTACCTTCAGATATCCATGTGAAATCACCATTGCAGGAAATAAGACTTATAGTGAGTATTGGAGGAATCACTTTTAAGCATAATAGTGTTAAAGTATACATAGAGGAAATAATTTTACCTACACCAAAAGATACTAATATAAACACATGCAATACAACTATTACAAGTTGCTTCATAATTCTGTAGCAATACAATCATAGCAAAATAATTCTGTACTTGATTCTCTTTCATTCAGGGTCATCAGGCCGGAACCAGATTAAGTTTAACACTTCTAAGTATAAGGTGCTCCATGTGGGATCAAATAACCCTCAACATACATGCAGGCATGGAGGTGACAACCTGACTTGCACCACAGTTGAAAGGGACCTAGGGGTAATGATTGACCATTGCATGAATTTGAGCCATCAGTGCAATGTGGTAGCCAGCAGGACAAATGACACGCTGGCATGCATCACCTGATGCATCTTGTGTAAAACTAAGGAAGTGTACTCCTGCTGAATCAGCACTGTTGGAGTACTGCATCCAGTTTTGGGTACTACACTTCAATAAGGTTGTGGAAAAACTTGAGATGGTCCAGAAAAGAGCCACCCATATGATCAGGAACTTGCAAGGTAAGCCCTACAAGGAAAGGCTGAGGGACCTGGGCCTTTTTAGACTAAAGAAGAGAAGGTTGAGAGGGGACTTGATAGCGGCTTACTGCTATATAAGAGGAGTGCATCAGGAGCTCAGTGAACAACTGTTCATTAGGGAACCCCTGGGGAAGACCAAGACTAATGGATATAAACTCCTGGAAGGCTGCTTCAGGCTTAATACCAGGAAAAAATCCTTCATAGTCAAGGTGTCCAGACTGTGGGATAAACTCCCTGTAGAGGTGGTGCAGACACCTACCCTGGAGATTTTCAAGAGGAGACTGTACAGTCACCTTACTGGGGACACTTGACATCAGTTGTCTTCCTGCCTAGAGCAAGGAGACTGGACCCGATGATCTGTGATGTCCCTTCCAGCCCCTAAAAATCTTTGAATCTATGAAAATGAACCTTGATTTCAGTAACTTGAATCATTACAGGATCTTCTAGAAGTAATGGTTAGATCATACGGGTGATGTGCACCCCTCAGGGTGTGTTTCTACATGTGTACCCTTACGGTGATGTAAGGAAAATAACTTCGTGTTAGCTGCCGTATTTAAGACACATTAAGGATTAGGCTATGCATGCCTGTCCTTAATGTGCCTTAAATATGGTGACTTAGGGTGATCTGGAATGAAATTTGAGACCTACATAAAGCACAGTTGTTTTGATACCTGCATAAAGCAGTTGTCAAATTTAAACTAAATTAGTTAAAGAACTGGAAGCCACCTGTAGATTCAGTAGAGCTTTTTAATTTTATGTTGGCTTGCCAGCTGCAGCTGAGCCTACCCAGCCATGCGTTGCCACCAGGAAGTAAAAATCAATGGGTGCTTTTGCAACCACATCTCCCTCACCCTATGCCTGTGCCTTGGTGGCGGGGGTTTGAGGGGGGGCATTGCTCACTGGGCAATGCAGCCCCTGCAGCAGCAGGGTGCCTTGCTGCTCACCTGGGATTCAGGTGCCCTTAGAAGCTGGTGCATGTGAAACAGCACCTAGTCTGGGACTGTGTCTGACCCCAGTACCCAGTGTGGCATTGCCTACTTTAACCAGCATAGCTCCAGCACCTAGAACCACTTTTCTCCCATCCATGCTGCATCCAGCAAGTTCAGGCAGAGAGGAACAGAGCCTAGAGCAGTCAGCAGAGTTCAGTTAGTTGTCCACGGTGCTGACCAGTGCAGGTTGCAAACGTTTTTGCCTAGTGTGCTATGTAAAGACATGCCAGTATGCCTTAAGGCAGCGAGGCCCACACATCTAAATTTGCCTTAATGTGCCTTAGGCTAAGGTGCATTAAGGTTAGGCACATATAAATTCACATGTAGAAAAGCCCAGTGCAGTGGCAGCTAACCCTTCCTGTTTAAAGTGGGAAAAGGTAGATTTGTCTAAAACCTCAAAAGAGTTAAAGAAATCAAAGCTAGAAAAATAGAATGTGTTGATTTTATTTTAAAGGAAGTTCCCTTTAATTACAGCATAAATGTCACTAGAGTCCATGTAGGTGTTGCCTAGGAGAAAGGGAGAGATGAGGAAGAGAAATTCTTCTGAAAGCCGTGGGCAGGATAAATAGGAAGAGGAAAAGCATATACAAAAAAGCACCTGATGATTTGTCCCAGAAGAGTTAAAGCCCTGCCACTTCTGCCAACCTGTCCTTCACACAGCTCTTACCTGATATGTGCAAGAGCCTGGGAAGAAGCTTCTTCACCTACCAGGAGTACAGCTGAAAAGCTAGTGAACTCAGAGTTCAAGCTTCTTTAGCAGCACAATGAAAGGCAGGAAGATAACAGACCCAGTTAGCAGCTTTTCAGTTCCCCTTCCTGAAGAACAGAGAGAACAAGTTCCCAGGTTGCTATTTTCCTTCTGGATAGCTTGTTCCATGAACATGAAGTAGATGGCATGGCACAATGTTTCCATCAAGCAGAATTGCCTGTTGCTTGATGAAAATATCATCTGCCAGGGGCAACAGACATCATGGCAATAAGAACTTTAGAAATATCTAGATGCATAGGTATAGCCAAATGTTAAAATGCTCTGGCATACTTCAGCTTAATAGGGATATTGATAATGTTTAATAGGATTGTAGTAAGTACTGTACACCTTTTATGATTTAACAGATGAATAAATTTAGACCTGGGAATGCCTCTATTCCTAATAGCAAATTAAAGAATAATTATTGACACTACATAGCACTATGCAGAATGTGAACCAATTTGTTTCCTCTTTGGAACCCGTGACTCCACTAATATGACTGGGTGTAACTCAGTGCAGAATATGGATCTTTATGTCATAAAATTAAATCACATCAAAACAATAACCAAACTGTAAAATGATAATCCAAACAAATATTAGCAAGTAACAGTTCAAAGTTTTATTACAGTTTCAGATTATCTGTTGAACAAAACTGTAATACAGTTGGATTTCCTATACCACTCTGTGGGCACCTTCTAGTCCTGGTGCTAGTACGGGTCCACACCTGTCTCTGGGCAAACCACCTGGCTTGTTCACCTGCCACACAATGTTGATAAATGATTGGGATATTAAATAGGTGGGAGGCTGCTCTTCAAATGCCCCAGTTGTAATGGGCAATGTATACATACTCCAACTACCCCTTACGTGTTCCTTGCCTGGCAGACATTTCCAGCAGTGGTTTACACTAGGTCTTTCTTTAGACATGCAAACACATACACACGAACAAACACATACTGGGCTCCAAGCCCTCGCCCCCCCGCTGGGGCCCTGCTGGGGTCATCCACCCCTTGGGGCTCAGGTAGCCACAGCCATGCCTGGTCCTAGGGTCTTAAACCTACAGACCACCCCCTCACTGGGGCCCCACATACCACTCCTTACTGGGGCTCCACTGGGGTCTGTTCCCGTCCACTTTGGTGGCTGTAGCTTTACCTGGCCCTCTACCCTGGGGTATTGCACCCTGTGAGGCTCAGGTGGCCACAGCGATGACTGGCTACCCCTCAGGGCCTCTGCAATCACAGGACTCATCATTGGTAACATATCGGGGCTGCACAGGGGTGCACATATACCCCCTGACAGCGCTGATGCACCCCTGACAGGCTGCACTCCCTGCTTAGGCAACGGGCAGGGGAGGCAGGCAGAAGTGCCAGTGCCTCTCCTGTGAGTGCCAGCTGGGAAGTGGGGGCACTAAGTAAAGCACCACTGGCACTTTTGGGAGTGAGTGCTGTTAGCAGTTCTGGGAGCACCCCAGTTAATGAGATTGGCCATGGGGGACCCCCCGAGTCCCCCTTGTTGCTGACTGGCTGGTGGGGGGGCACATGCCCCCCTGCCGACTCAGGTGGCAACAGCCACCCATTAGACTTGCAAAGACCCTGGGTGCTGCTCCAGGTCCCTCCTCTGACCTGGGCTCTGCCTCAGGACTCCTGTGAACCTGGGCTCCACCTGTGCAGATTGAACCCACCAGGGGTATGGGAACTAGAGTTTTTAGGCTCCCCTCCTCAACTTTCACTGGGGAGGTAACTGGCCTGGCATTTCTCAGGAGCTACCCCACCACAGGTAGCTCCATCAGGCCATCCTTCCCCACCAGGGGACAGTTTCAGGTTATACTCAGAACCAATTAGGTCTCCTCCTTCCCCATAGCTTCACCCTCTGGGTATTCCAGGAGCAAGTCAGCCTGATGTTACCTCCTTGGCTACTCAACCCCAACTGCTGCCTTTCTTCCTATGTTTGAAAATGGCCACCGTAATCAGCACTTAGCAGCTGCCTCCTCCAGTCCTTAAAGTGATGGAGCAGTAAAGCTACTCTGTTACATACTGGTGCTCAACCTACAATTTCTGGGCTGGATCTGGTCCAGGGAACCATCTGGCTCCCCATGGGTCCAAAAACTTGGTGTCACCATTTCCCTGCTACCAAATTTCTGGACCTTAGGGGCATGGCCAGATGACATAATATTTGAGTGCTAGATCACATTCCTGTGCAGGGTCAGGCTGGAGTGCAGGGTGCTGCTTGTGTGCAGGGTCAATGTAATTCTGGATCAATGCTTGAGTGTGGGATCTGGCCCATGCCACTCCTGCAGCTTGCAGCCACTGTGCTATACCATATTGCATTCAGAGGCCTAGAACAGTGTAAGGCATTTTTTTAATTCATATGTTTAATTTTGTTTCATTGGGATTGGCATGCTGTATGAAAACTGTTAATAATCACATTTGAGGATACCACATCAATTTTCCTGATCAAGTGGCACTTAATCAGAATATCTTTTGCTATATTGCATTGCCTTCATTTTGTCATATCTTTTCAATTTAACAGTGTTCATTTTGGCAGATAGTTATGACTATCTTGTCACTGCTCTAAGTCTTTTAACCTTCCATTTAACTAGTTCCTGTTGCTTCAGTTTAATGGATTTGTATTTTTTCTTTCTTTGCATTCCTGTGTGTTCAAAACTATTACTATCACATACAAATTAATTTAAAGACTTGTTTTTTGTAGGCGATGCTTTGCAGAAATTCAAGAAAAATTGACTAAATCAATATTGATCTTCTTCCACTTATAAATTACTTAAAGCCACTTTTTCATCTCTGTTCAAAGATTAGCACTGTTCTCATCTTAAAGCCTATAATGAAATAGGAGCAAAACTGCCATTTCTCATCCTTTTGCTTCAAAAAGCCAAAATGGTTTCATTACTTTGGAAGCATGTGGAGTCCTCTCTCCACCCCAATCAGCCCACCCTGGAGTCAAGCATACTATTCCCCAAACAATAGTTACCCTTGCTTTCTCTATATTTACTTAGTATTCATAAGATACAATAATGCATTTTTTTAATGAGCTAACTAGACTTAAGATGAATAGCTTGGCACAGAGCTGATAGCAGTATGCATTGAACACACATAATTAAATTTTCTTGCAGTGGCTACAAGCCCTGATGTGTTATCTTATAAAAGTGCCTTCTACCTAGCATCTGGACATTCTTAGAAAATATTATCATTTTTATAGACTACACAGGTATATCTTAAATGTATACATACAAACTAAAAACTTACATATACGTAAATGTATCAGCACTAGATAGCAATCTGAAGATAAATATTGATTTAGTAATTTTTTCTTGAATTTCTGCAAGGCATCTTCAGCTTCCTAGCAATTATCAGTCGGTAATTTATTGCACTTAAAATAGGACTTGAAGAGGGATATGAAGAACAAGAGGGGATTGCCCTGGTCTAGACTATTTTAATGATAAAATACCAATATAGGTGACATAGATACAATTAGAGAGGGGCTTCTTAAAAGATGGTATATGACTAATTGAGAGGATAGAAGTTGTAATAGTTTGTTAACAACTTTTGCTAAAATAAAAGAGTGAAATTCACTATAAAATTATATATAATATAAACAATAACATTGTATATACAGTATTCTTATTGGTTAGAACATACAATCAGATTCCACATTCTGACAATTTAAACAAAATTAAAACAGCATAATATATGATAATACAAAAATAGACAAAATAAAACAACATACAATAACAAAATAAAATAATAAATACAGGGCAATTTTTTTTATACATACAGTAATCTTTGTGTGAGTAATGCAAATACACACGAGGAGTATAGGATATGCTGTTATTAGAGGGTTATTAGAGAGGAAATGTTTTTTTTCCTCATTAGCTCAGTATTTAAAATTGTCTACCAATGAATTGATCCATTTTCCTCAGGGAACTTTTGAGCTGGAGACAGGTGTAGAGCAGGGAAATTGTTAAAGGAATCTTTTTCACTTGGGTGAGCTGGACCCATGCACAATATAAACTGCAACTATCCTAGGCATCAGTCTAGAGACATCAGCCAAAGGATGCAAGTGATTTCATAAGCCTGACCTATTTTTATGTTGTTTGATTTTGTCTGTTTTTACAAGTTGCCAATTTATGTAGCCTTTAGTTGCAATACTGTTTATTATACTGTGCGGTCACTGGTCCTTTTAACAATATCTGTTCATTTGTTGGTCTCTTAGGACATGTCCACATGAGTGCACAGGTGCCTCTTGCCCCGCCTCAAACCCTGTGAGGCGGGGCAACAGGCATGTGCAGAAACAAAAAATTTCCCCGCACTGCAAGTTTGCAGCGCGAGGAGAATATTAGACCTCTGGATATCCAGGGGTCTAAAAAAAGTGAATTAGAAAAAGTTGGGCAGGGCATGGTCCTGGACTATGCTCTGAGACAACCAGA
>NW_017728906.1:29406548-29424098 GCF_001723895.1 Crocodylus porosus
GAGGTAGCAATCAGGGGGCTGGGGTGGGGCATGTGGGCCTTGCAGGGGGGGTGGTAGCCCCTGTAGGGGCCATTTGACCTCCGATGGGGGGCTGTACCCCTTGTGTGGAGGATGAACTCCCTGTTGGGAGGCCATACTCCTTGTGAGAGTGCTGAACTCCCTTTGTGTGGGAGAGGAATCCCCTGCTGGGGGGTGTAGCCCTTGTGTGGGGGCTAAACCTTCAGTTTGAGGGGCTGAATCCCCTGTTGGGGGGCCATAGCCTGTGTGTGGGGGACCAACCCCTTGTGTGGGGGGCCATTGCCCTGTGAGAGGGAAGCAAAACATGTTCATGAATTCATGAAACATATATTTAGATTTCACTTTAGTATTATGGTAAGAGACTTGTTTTAAAACTGTAAGATATATCAATAAAACATTGTCCAACTGATTGCTGTCTATGTCTCACTCTCTCTCTCTCCTTATAGTGGTCTTTTATTTTACTTGTGGAGGAACATGGATTTGGGGGTATTTTAGAGATGACTTGGGGATTATTGTTTTTATCAGGGATTTTTCAGTTTTCCAGTAGGGAACACCAGAATTCCTGCTAGGGAGGTGAGTGGCAGGACCCTGCTTGCTCAGAGCTGGCACCTTGGACCCATCTGGCTATAGCTGACTTTCTGGCCAAA
The DNA here is from genome assembly GCF_001723895.1 of Crocodylus porosus. Taxonomy (NCBI): domain Eukaryota; kingdom Metazoa; phylum Chordata; order Crocodylia; family Crocodylidae; genus Crocodylus; species Crocodylus porosus. The sequence continues at coordinate 29,407,214 of NW_017728906.1, forward strand.
TGGGGCTGGGAAGATATGCTTTGACAGTTCAAAGCAGAGCACCACACCCGGAACATCTTCTGGGCGATAGCTGCCCAGATGGCCGGGCAGGGGGACACACACTGCAGTATTGCCGCACAGAGGCTGCAACCACAGTCCACTGGCAGCTGACCCAGAGGTACAGATGCCTCTACTGGCTATGAAGTCCCCATCTGGGTCTGGCAGGTGCACAGCAGGTCACAGGTAGGCAGCAGCCCCCACTGCCAGACTGCTGCAGTGGGTAGAGGGTGAAGGGAACTCTCAGAGCTGCTTCATCAGTCCAGCTGGCACAAGGGGTAGTGTCCCCAGGTACCAACTGACTGGGCCTCAGAAGCTTCTGAGACCTAGTAGCCCTGAGCTACTTGTCAGGGTGGCTTTTTATACCACTGGGGCCAGGACAGGGTAGCTTCTTATACTGCTGGGGATAGCAAAGGTGCTGGCTCCAGGCTGTGGATCAGGGAGGAGCCAGGCAGGATTGTTTTGCCTCAAGTAGCACAATTTGCTCCACAACAAAGTTCATGTCCGAGCATGTGCGCTGAAGCAAAAAGCCCCAGCTCAAATTTGCACCACTTCTATTTGAGCTGCTGCAAGTGCATGTGTTTGCATTTGTGTACATGTCCTTAAGGTCCAGTGCATTTTAGCAAAGAAATTCCTAGATCTGGGCAATAGGCTTATATCTGAAGTCCTGACCTCAAGTCCTGAAAATGATCATTAATCCACTCAAAATGGAAAAATTCCCTTTACACCCTCCTTTCAGTAAATAACAATGTGTCAACTGAAAATTACAATGAGAACAACATCAAATCAAGTTAAGAATACCATCTGTGATGCTAGATTTTACCTAGAATATAAACAGAAATCTTAGTTTTAACCTAAGTTAGCACGTGGTTTAGAAAAACAATGTGCACATTAAGTATAATATAGTTTTCACATCTTACCCCCTGCTTAGAAATCTAGGCCACTACATTAAAATGTGATAGCTCTACAGATTTGAAGAAAGCCCTAAGTAAAAACAACAGTAATTTCTTTATCTGAGAATTTGTATCAAATTATTCTCAAGGTCATTTAAATATAGGTCTTCCCACTGACCTTTATGTAATTTTTGATTAGTAGTATGTTAATTACTATTACTTCCCATTAATTACTTCCATAAAATATGTCATCCACATAGGCACTTCAATATAAGATTTATTGAATAGGCAGCATTTTCACAGCTTCAAGTTCACTTTTCATTTTGTTATGTATTTAAAAAAAATTCTCACTAGTATTAGTATTGCTTTATTTACCATTCAAAAGACCTTACACTGTACAAGCCAAAATTTCAAATCAGCATCATTAATCAAACATAAACCCCACTGGGCTACTAATATGAAAAATACTGGGAATATATCTATTATGCATGCAAGTGAAAATATGGTGTCTAAACAGCTGACAAATCCTAAAGAACACCACAGGTAATACACATGGAATAAATATTAATAAAGATAACTTTATCTGCCACTCAGCAAGTAGGTCTCAAGTACAGGAAACTTCATTAGCAATTCTCTCCATTTCTTTCTCTGTTTTGTCCAAAGGATACAAATACAGAGCTGAACAAATAACAGAAAAGTGTTCACAAAACACATCAGTCAAATTTATTGAAGGAGGAGGAGTCAGATCATATTTATACCAGTTACAAATGTAAACTTTTGTGACTGGTATCTTCATTTATTTCACAATAACTCCTTTGCACTTAATAAAAACTATACATACACATCGGTAGCAGCAATCATAGAAGAACAGAACTGGAAGGAACTCCAGAAAAGCTTACTATTGTTCCAGAAAGCTTACTATTTAAATAGACAGACAAAGGAATCCATTTTACAAAACCAAGGTACAAAGATGCATATTTTAAAAGGTATTAGGCATTTCAGTATGTAAATAGGCACCTCTTGGTGTCCATAAGTTTAATTCCTATTAATACTACTCCTATTTTGCAGGCCCTCCAAGGTTTTTGGGTGTCTAATTTTGATTTCAGGTAAAACTTATGTACCTAAACACCTTCAAGGATGTGATTCTAGATGCTCTTTCAGAATCTTTTGATGCCCCAGTTTCACTATAAATCTTATCCTTGGTGACTTGTTGAAAGAGAAGAATTATTTGGCAGTTTATAGTTTATGGGCATAACGATCAACTGGCATCAGACAAAAGGGCAGAAGGGTAGCAAGGAGATGTTAAATTAGTAGGAAGGTCTTTTCTATATAAAGGTTCTTAAGAAAACTCCCCCAAAAATGTGTCTGCAGAGTGGTTATATATTGCCACAAAAAAGGTTTTAGAATTTATCATCCATTAGAGCTACTTCTAGACACCAAATAGGAGATACAGCTGCATGGGAGTTCACTAACCTAACTTCAAAATCTTTCTAAAGTAAAAAAGCTATTATCCTGAGTGCAATAAAATCGAAAATAAACTAACAGCTGTGTAAATCTGGTATGAATTTTAGGAGAATGGTAGGAGCAAAAGCCATGAAAAGTACTTGGTATGTCTGGATCAAGAGAAAATTGGCCATGAAATCTGCTTTTCAGACAATAAATGAATGCAGCACATGGGAGGAGGTGTCAAAAGCTGATTATAGCACCTGATTTTCTTCCCCAGATGGAAAACAAGATAAAGCCACCCACAAGCTTTTCAAAGCTGCAACATTAGCTCTGATAATTGTTCTTCCGCCATTCTTCTGTCTTACCTTCCCAGCTTTTAAACAATATGCCCTTTTCCCCGAACAGAGAAAATGTGGCTTCAGGCTTCAGATTTACTGGATATCACCTCACATCTGAAGAAACTTCAGCAGGGCCTTAGATATATTCAGATTCTTTATTAGGAAGAAGTTCAGGTTACATACGTGTAGCTAAGGCAAGACCAAGAAAATTATTGATCCCTTATGTCACCTCTAATTATTCTTCGATGTTTGACATGATTCTTCATGATTACTTTATACAGGTTCAATCCTCTAGTTAGGGAAAAGATGCTGTACCTTGTAACTTTGGTGACTAAATGGTCCATTTCAAATATCATCCATTCAAGCAAGTGAAAATTTTGTGAAAAACTACAGGCTCAAATGCTAATAAATATTACATTTAAGCTACTTGTAGTAAGCATTAATTTCAGGACTAACTCACAACAAACCCTGAACAGAAAACTGATCCAAATCAACAAGTATGTTATTCAGCCAGCATAGTTTGAAAACTTCTGACATAGAAAGCCAAATGTGAATGATATTAAATGGTGACAGAAGTTTAAACTTAGCAATTAAACCCCAAATCTCAGAAAAAAAAATTAGAGTTAAAATACAAAATTGAGATTAAAACATTATGAAGGAAGGTAAGCACATTTTATTTTAAAGAGAAATTTAGAGTTTTTGTACGACAACTCAAGCTCATAAAGAGTGAGGAGATCTTACTGATATTCTTGATAAAGACAGTTTTTTTGAGAAGTTATTATTTGAAAATCACAAATACAAACATATTCATATTTGGTACTTTTAAGTTTTTCTCCCCCAAAAACATTGTGACTTTGAGCTTTCAAGAAGATAGTTTCAAAACAAAATTAAGTAATTAATTAGTTAAAAAAAAAAAACCTGACAGAACAGTTTTGATGGAAAATGTTTGCCAGTCCTAGTGACAACCTGAAATTCCAGTCCCTGAGCATGGAGAGCAGAGTGAGCATGTTTAATTCTACCATGGTATCACTTTTCAATTTTATAAAAAACTTTTTTCCTAATCTGCTGATTGAGAAAAAACTTTTGTGAATTATCTCCTCAGTGAAAAAGTTTATAATATTCAAAGGTTAAACTAAAACCATAGATGGAAACAAAATATTGCAGTTAGGTAAAACATAACATATTGTAACTTCTGTAAGGAAAAATTTCTAAATTGCTTTCATCAAACAATTTTTAGTAACTTATTGACAACCATGTATTGAATATTTAAGAAAGTGTAGGTAGAAAAGAGAATAGAGCACAGTGCTGCAGACCTCAAGCTAATTCATCATAAGGGCTTACCACCTGACGTGCAGCATCATAAAGCTACATAATTTCATTGCAGTGATTTATGGAGGCAGTATAATGACACGTCCAGCAAAACCTGCCTATGGGATTCCTCTTTGCAAACAGACTGATTAAAGTTGATGGTCAACTTTATTTAGTAAAAGCAGCACCTAAATGGACAGTTGAAATTAGATCATATTTTTGATGATCAATATTCATTTAGAAAAGAGTAATATGAAACATAATAATTGATTTTTTAAATTATACGTGCATAAATTAGTAATAAGTATAAACAATAAATCATTATTTATGTGTTCTTCCATGGATTGCAAAGTCACTCTAAACTAGTGCTTTTGTTTGTTCCAGTTTATAGCTATAGATTTTTTGATGGCACTGGTCAAACTATTGGGGCTCCATTCTGCTAGACACTATAGAAACACAAAGGCTGCATGTTCTAAGCTTGTAAAGCAACACAGAGAACAACAATACAGAAAGAAACATAGGCATGAAATAAAATAACAAGTAAGCATACTACCTACAATCTGGATGGAGAGGTACCATGTCTTGCCAGCAGGGGGAAAATGGTTTGTGGCTATTAGGGGTGTGTGAAGTGGGCCCTATTTGATTTAGATTTAGCCCAAATCGAGGACAGTAATTCAATTAATTGATTCGGATCACTGTCCCTGATTCGATTCAGCTGAATCTGAAGATTTGAGACTGATTCAGAGAATCAGTGATTCAGACATCGACCAAGCTTTCAGTGTGTTTTCTAAATACCTTGAGGTACCAGTGCAGCTCATGAATGCTGCAATGCTGGGGCAGATGCAGCACCCCACAGAAACATGGGGGAATGTGCTCAGTGGTGAACCCCATGTGCTTAGTGGTGAATCTGGAAGTGGACTGGAAGTACTTCTGGTCCACTTCTGGTCCACCAGGGAGCACACTGGGGGCCTCTCCATGCCCTGCTGGCTCAGTGATCAGCCATGGGGGGACCCTGGGTGTCCTCCCCCAGACTCAGGAGGCCCTAGTCGCCAAGCCAGGGAGGCACGGGGGGCCCCCCAGCGTGCTCCCCAGCAGACCTGGGAGTGGACTGGAAGTGCTTCTGGTCCATTTCCAGGTCATCTGCCGAGCATTCTGGGGAGCCCCCTGCACTCCAGTGGAGCACTCCATGTGCTCCAGCATCAGAGCATTCATAAGCCACCTGCTATATAGAGGTATGTAGAAAAAAACATTTAAAACTGTGGCTACGTCCACTAAATTGATTTGGAGCATTTCTCTGATTTGATTCAGATTTGAATTTGAATCTCTGCCACATCGAATCAGGGACCAAAGGTTCACACAGCCTTAGTGGCTATGTTAAACATCTATCTCAGGTTTCTAGTGCAGACCTACAGGCATAGCCTATCCAGGAGTAAAAGGAAGTGGTTCCAGGTATGACAGTTCAACTTTTGGCATGGGGAAGGCTTGTTACTATAGTTATATGCTGCTCCCTCTGATGAAGAAAGAGGTCACAATTAATCAGCAGCTTTTACCATCAAGAACAGACTAGAACTTGGTATAATTTGTTTTGGATATTACATTTGTAGGTTTGTGGGTGCTGAGAAAGATTGCCTTTTCCTCCCATACATCTGCACTACCTGTGGAGGTATGTGTTCTCTAGCCATTCCACAGAAGATAAAAATCTCCTCATTGGGCTAAATACATTGCACTCCATCAGGTAATGACTTAGCTAGTGGCAAATGTCCAACCCAAGTAATTGTTCCAAAGGTGGTCTGATTTTCTAATAAACTGGAGTTAGAAATGGGTTCAATGAACAGCCACTGAGAAAAATAAGTAAATTGCATTGAGGCTCTTAGCATCTAAAGTAGCAGAGAAGGCAGTCCACTTTTGATTAGCCTCAACTTATTTCCTCAAATCAAAGAATGAAGGTGTGATCCCAGCAACTAATTCAGGCCAGTTTGAATAGGCGGACAGGCAGCATATCTCTTACTCAAGGAAAAAATAATGACCTGCAGTGTACAATTTATTGCCAAGCTGTGTTCCCATACCAGGTAATATAGCTGAGGCCTATTTGAATTGCACCTGAGCAATTGACACTAGATATTATAGAAACACAAAGGTGGGCTATTTAAGTTGCTCCTGCATGGCTAGAGCACCAGAAAGATGTCAGAGAACATTAGATGCACAAATGGTACTTTTACACATCCTGTCATGGTGGGGAGCTGCTGTAATTCAAGCACTACAGCATCTTGTGTATCAGCATCCCCCTGCTTCAAAATGGTGCCAGAGGTACTTGAACTAAAGCTCATTCAAAAAGCTTTAATTTAGGTGCCTCCAACACCATTTTTGAAGAGCGGAGATGCTGATACACAAGACTCAGGAGGCTACAGGAACATGGTAATTACCATGCTCTAGCAGACTCAATTAATTAATTGAGTCTGCTTTAACACATTGTAATTACAGGTTCCACACCCTTGTACAGGCACCTAAAGTATGGTTTATATGTGCTATTCTACAAAACTTCATTTTAAAGAAGTTTACCTGTGCCCATGAAGGAAATGGACATGAGTCTTTCTCCAACAGTCATATAACGTCAGCTCTTGTATTTAGTGACTTTTATTGCCTCACCCATTATTTTTTTTCCTCTCAGGATGCAATAGAATGTATTTGTCATCCCTATAAGGTTGCTCGCATTTCTATGTAAAGTCAGTCAAGAGAATGGTACAGCAGGACCCTGTAAGCCCAATAACAAAAGATGAACAGTCCTGCTGTCTTCAGGACTGTTTCTGTATTTTACATTAGGTAATCCTTGAATAAAATACATAAAAGATTCCCAGGAATAAGGATGGGACTATATATATATTTTCACATAGCTAAGCATTTTATGCTATTTTTTGTTTTGTTTTGTTTAAATATCTAAAAAGGTAGGCACCTCCTTCTTTGGCCAGAAGAAAAAGATAATGTCTTCTGTTTAGCTTTTTGAGGCGAAGAAAAGTTCACAAAAATGTCTGCTTGGAATCCTGAAGGAGATGCTCAAGTTCCTTTGTAGCAGTAGAACTGAGAGAGGGATAGCTGATCCTACAGTTGCAGCTATTTAAAAGCCAGAACTCAGAAGTGAAACAAGAAAAGCAGAGGGTTAAATCTCTGGCTCATAGCTACACTGGCATCTCCTGCAACAACAGCTTCTTCAGGAAGTGAGGCTCAGGTTGATGGCTAGAAATGATATTTAGGGATTTGTTTTTGGGAACTGACTTATAGGTAATGTAGATATGCATTAGAACAATGGTCCAGGGTAATGACAAGGGCTAATTGGTTTCTAAAAGCCTGTTTGTGACAAAGTTTCCTCCAACTGGCCAGGGATGAATGGGATGTATAGCCACAGCCCAAGTGTAAACAGGCCAGGGAGCCCAGAAGAGAAAGACATGAGGGATGAAGATGATCAGGGCAGGACAGCCTGAAGATTGGTCCTGGGTAAGACCTGGGAACTATACTGTGTTGGGACTAGTTAATGTGTTGGAGCTACTTGTGGTGGGGTAATCTCTACAAATTCCACATGTTGCCACCCCAGGGAAAGGTGAGTATAGGGTGCCTGAAAACCCTAGTTCCCACTGTCTTTTGGGGAACCGTTTGGTAGGGAAGACTGGGGGAGCATACCCTGACAGAAAAACCCTTGGTGGAGGCCAAGGAAGGAAAATGTGTGACACGGTGCTTGAAGCACCTGTCATTTTAAGAAGAAAAGATGTCAGAAAAAGGCAGCTTGGCAAGTAGGTAGGAGGGGAATCTCTGGATGAGCTCCAGCCTAGAGTGTTGTTAACAGACAAATGGATGGAAAATTGGGGCCTGTACTGAATCCTCAGCATGGAAAATAAAATAGATGATGTACCATACCACTAAGGAAAAGTTGGAGGCCTAGCTCCAGCATGGCAAGGGCTACAGCCCACTGCAAAAAAAAAAATGTAGCAGGTAAAAATCAAAAGTGATTCCATGCAGCTCCCTTAAAGAAATGAAAAAGTACCTAAACTAACCTAAAGGGGTTGAGCCCCTCCTTTTTGTTTTTGTGTTTTACAGGAAGTAGACCATCACTGAATCATCAACAATTTCACCTGGTACAGAGAAGAACTGTGCTTAACTGTATCATGCATCATAATTGTGTAGCTTATTTGGCTGTTTGTGTAATGCTTTTGCTATTAGTGGTTATAATATTAACTATGCTAAACAATGAAATGTAAAGCAGAACTTTGTGACAGGCTATGAAATTTATGAAGGGCAAGAGTTAACTCCTACTAGAATATGGAAAATCTGCAAAGTGGCTACAGGAAATGATGCGTTATATGGAGCATCACCTCCAGGGTCTCAAAGAGTTCAATCATGCCAAAGATTAAGAAGGTTGAATTGATCATTTGTTTTTATTGTTATTCTTTTGCTTGTTTTGCTTTGCTTGTGGTAGATACATATTTTAAGTTTTTTTTATAGGAGGATTAGTAATGCAATATAGCTTTATTAATTTCCAGAATTTGTGCAAAGATCTAGACCAAGAAGTAGAATGGAGGCATCTTGATGGAGACTAGGTACACTGTTTGCACAGGAAGGGACTGACCCTTGGCATTTCTTCTTGGGACTAGTTGGGACGTCATCCTCTTGCAGGATGGAGGGACACTGAGTAGTGCTATGATGTAAGCAAGCCATCATAATCAGTCCAGTAGGGAGGATGGGGAAAGCATTGCCCATTGTACAGGAGGGGTAAAATTGCCAGGAGGTATTTCAGAGCAGTAAAGGATCCCTGAGGGGGTGGATCCTGAGGCTACCATGGATAGAGGGCACATCACCAGTCCATTTCACTGAACCCACTGGGAGGGGGAAGGGATAGGCCTTGGCCCTTGGCCTCCTAGACTGTTAACATTCAAGCAAGAATCACAGGGTAGCATTTAAGAAAAACCCTTTTATTTATTTTGTTACTCTCTCTACCAGGAGAAAGACACTAACTGAACCTGAGCCCCCAACTGAGTCCCACTCTGGAAGAGTAATTCTTCAAACATACTCAGTCTAATTAAAGCAACCCTCTGACCTCATTGCTAAATCGCTTCCAGATTTGTCTTCAGTGTTTGTAACTATGTCTTGTTGCATCATGGCCTTTGCATCCTAGGAGCTAGAAGGAAAGACAATGGGTGACATTTTTCAAAAGTTCTTAAATCCCATTGTAAAAAGTGATTTAGCATCCTATAAACCTCAGGTTTTGTCGATGCCAGAAATGTATTGTACCCACCTATAGTGTCCATAGACATGCTACAGGTGATTTATCTCTAGCTGGAAGTGGTCTTATCACTTCTTATGAAGCATTGAACCCAGTGGGAAGTCTGATAAGCACTGTTGAGTAGCAGTGTCAGTTAAACCCAGGGCTTTGATCCACTCATTAAAATGAGATTTAATAAATATTACATATACACCAGTAACTTCAGCTTGGCTATTACTACTTATAGTAAGAAGCATAAGCTATACACTGAAACATTCTGTTTTCTTTTTTTATAATGTTGTTGGACAGTATATTCAGTGGCATGTATAGGACTGTTTATTGTTTGAAGTTCAAACTACTTTACCACGTTTCTATCTACTGAGGGCAAAAACTGCTATGAATGATTCTCTTCTGTTGTGCCTGTGACTATGCCATTACTATAGGCTTAATATCTCTCAAAAGCCAGAAATTTTATTCTATATTAACACCTTCAAGGACACAACTACTATCTTCATTTTTTACTTCACATCTAGGGAACTGACTGAATGTTAGCCTTTTTACTTGTTATTGCAATAAAGGCTTACATTTTCAGTTTGATTTTTATAATAGAGACACAGGACACTGAGAGATATCAGATTTTGCTTTGCATCACTAATACATGAAGGGTATATGCAAGCATTACACATTTAGGTCAACCTAACCAGAGTTTGGTCAGGCATTTGCAGGTTTTACATTTGCTAAAAAACAGTGCACCTAATTTAAGTCAGTTTGTCTCAGGAAGTGAACTAACTTGGATCAAGAAAGGGTCAACCTGATCTAGCAAATGCCTGCATGCATTTACAGCCACTCACCCCAGCCAATCTGTTCCTATTTTCAGTCCACTAACTCCCCACCTCCGCCCCGACCTTGGAGACTTGCCAGCCCCTCTCAAACCTGCCTACTGCTCCCCGAGGCTTTCCACCCAACCAACCCCCACACAGGTCCCTTGGGTCCTTCAGCCCACAGATTCCTCCACAAATTCACCAGCCTACCCCACTCAATCCCACCAGCCCCTCCATCTTCTCCAAGTTACTTTGGGGTGCCTGCACTACTCCTGGCAGTGGTGAATGCTTACACATGATGCTCCTACTCTAGGTTTAGATAGCTTAAAGCAAGCCATAAAAACTTAGACCAGGTATCATGAACATATGGACATACCCAAAGTGATTCCAAATACTGTGAAAAAAATAGAATAAGTAGCTAGCAGTGGCAGTGGCAGTGGCAATGGCAATAATAATGAAGACTAAGGCCTGATTTCAATTTAATGAAAGTTAGTACATTAATTTAATGACATTCATAGATATTGAATTTAGTCAATGTCTGCACAAGAATCATAATTTTGAAGATCCTGTAGCCCATGTCATGGCTTCACTCTAAAAGGTTTTAGTAGAGTTTTCTTATGGCTGGACTTCTTTCTGTACATGAATCAGTATCATATTTTGCCACTTTTAAAAGGGTAACCTCTAAATCCTAAAAATGTTAATCCAAATTTTAATCTATAACTGGTTCAATGCTCATTTGTTATTATTTTTTTTTTTATCCTGTAGCTGTACAAAACTGCTTTAACACTTAACACTGCTGAAGATGACAAATGCTATCTAATGATGGTAGTTATCTACTGTCATACTTGAAAATTATTTAGTGAGGCTATACTCTATTCTTTTACAGGAATGAATTAAGAAAAATGTCATGGCCAGATGCACGCCAACACCCATCAGCTGCATAGATAGGTAAATAAATCAAACAATTATTTTCTCATCATACCAACTGCCATGAGCAACACAAGCACAGACACACAGTAAGCATACTCAGTAGGCAATCTGCTTATTTTTTCATGTTCATAAGAGATTTTTTAGTGAAAAAAAAATGCATGAAAGGCCATATCTGACCTCAGCTTAATAAGACCTGAAGCAGATAAACTCAAGCAGGTCTGGTAGGCTTGATGACCTATTCATTAATTAATAAAGAAGTTGCCAAGCTGCTTAGTAGAAATGGGGGTAGCAGAGAGTGAATGTAAGGCCCACTCCACCTTAAACCTATGAGTATAGACAGTATCTGCACAGACAGTAGTAGCTCCTAGAGCCCTTGCTTTCTATACATGTGCTCTGGAGTGGGGGGCATTTCAATTAGAATTAAAATGCCCATACCATCTTGTGTATTCAGCATCCCACATTTCAAAATGGTGGCAGGGACACTTTAACTAAAACTTGTTCACCTCTGTCATCATTTTGAAATGCAGGAATAGTGAATACATATAACGGCGAGGCTGCTGGAATAATCTAATTAGATTAATCAAATCTGCTCCAATGCATTCTAATTAGAACATGTTGGAACAAGTGTCCCGCATGTATATAGGCACCTTACATTTTAGTGGATTTTAGTCAGCCTTGTGCTCAGCCAAAACAAATGGTACCTATAAGACATATACTGCCAACTTCTACTGATAAAGACTTAGGTGAAGGAAACTGTATCTCCCTCTTTAAGTGAGAAACTTTACTTATTTGTATACCTTTATTTATTCCTGGAGAGATAAGACAAAAAACTTCAGCATAATTTTCTTTTCTCTAGAAGACTGATCTGTTTCAGAATTGTTAGCCAAGTGCACTGCATGTGTGCTTCAAGCTAGCTCTAGTCTTTCATGACCATCATTGTCTATGAGGAAATAAGTCTGTAGCCTGACCTTAATTGTGTAGAAGAGGTAAAGGTATTTTTGTGATATCTTTTATTGAACTAAGTGTATAGTTGGGAGAATTGCTGAACAAGCTTTTGGGCATAAAGTGCCGTTGATCTGGCTGGCTAGCAATGTAGCCAGCCATTAAATTAGTTTGTTATGCCTTGTCTCTTACACATCTAAAACACCTGAATTTTAAAATATATGCAGGTAAAATACATTTGTTTTCTTCTCAATGTGTCTATATATAACTTTTTTCAATATCTTAAGTGTCTTACATTTAGATGCGTCACTACTGGAAAAGTATATTAAAGAAAAATCAAGAAGGCAACATTTTACATTTATATTGTCATCTTGATTTATCCAGACTAATTGCTAGTTAGTAACCTTTCCTATTCATATTATTTATCATTGACTTTAATTATCCCTTCCCCTTCCCCTGAAAGAAGTGCAACCATTAGAATTCACACTCAACAAATTAAAGTCATTATTATTTTTTTCAAGTCCCTCATGCTCTCTTGTCATATGGACTATACTCATGTTCATGTAGACACAGGGATAAATCTGTATCTTAAATTAAAACAAAACTCAATACATGTACAGATCTGGACCTGAGCCTGAGAAGGGGACTTTAGCCCTATGTAACTTGGATACAAAGATTCATGGGAAAATGGTGAAAGACTGGAGAAAAAGGTGGAAAAGATGTAGTATTTGCAAAGACCCTGATTATCATGAGCATTTTATTTTATTTTATTTTTAATGAAGACTTAGTTCTAAAAATATCTTTATTTCTATTTCCAGTAATAGTCTCATACATACGAATTTGGAACAATCTTTAAAAATACTGAAGACTTTTTTTTCTAAAACATGTTTTTTCTAAAATATGTTTTCAATTTTCTCTTGGATTCACCCAAAAAAGTTTTTTTTTAAAACATTTCTACTTTCCACTATATACATGTAGCATCTTATCTTCTGTTACACATTTGCATCTCAGATATATTCAGTGATAGTATTCCATTAAAGAGAGTACTGACAGGTAATGAAGAAAACTCTTTAGAAAGGAAAAAACAGTTCTGCAAATATTAGACTATTTTTTTCAGATTTATATGAAACAGTGATCAAATCATATTTATTTTCATCAGTGTTGCTCGCTGTTCAATGGAATGTGAAAATTTATTCATGAAAATGTTACATTTTAACACAGTAAGTTTGGCTAAAGAAAAACAGCACACTATTATGATTTTTAATTTTTTTCTAGTGTACAGGGAAGAAATAAAGCAAAACAAAACCAGACAACACAAAAAGGAACCACACTAATTTTCATGATAATTATAACATGATCTTCAGATTTCAAATCGTATAAAATACACGTGCAATTAATGCAAAGCAATAAATTCCAGAGCACTTTGAACTGGTGTAAACTCTTCCTGGGTGCAGCATCTACACATATGGCCAGAATAGCAGCAATTTGAGCCAGGGCACAGCAGGCCTCCAGCTGGCTGGGCTGGCTGGGTGCAATTTATGCTGGCAGTCAGCATCTACCCATGCATTTCAGTGCAGTAAATTATATTGCTATATGATAGTACTGTCCCCAACAGTAGTTCCCCAAGTTAATTAGTTTACTGAATCCTAATACCAGCTCAAGTACAGATGGTGATGCTTTAATGTGAAGCTAATCAGTCTACTCTATAGTAAAGTGCACATGTGGATGCACCTAATTAATATAGTATTAATAAGTACTCAAACGAATATTAGAATCAAGAAATTTTGGATAAATAGATACAAGAAAAAAATACAGAGGTTATAAAATGCTTTTATTTTTTAACATAGTTTATTTCTTTACTTTAATAGCACAGGTTAGATTTAAATCTAGTAGAGACCATCTGTTTTATACAGCCATATGGAAGAATATATGCAAGTTCTCTGTTTCAGATAAAGACATGCGGAGGGAGCATATCTAAAGATCAGACTTGATGCCAGAACTTCCAAGTTCTAATCCTGCTTGCATCATCATCTTCATTTTTATATTTGACCTTCTGATTGAAAACATAATGAAAAGAACATGAAATGTTTCCTTGTGCCATTAAAGGAGTAACTTCCCCTCAACATGCCTCCATATATGTACATACTTTTTTCAATGAGTTTTTAAAGGGATTTTTCTGTTTTGTTTTGATCACTAAACAACACAAATACAAAATTCAATATTTGTGTATAAGTCACTGTAAGGCAATGTTCTTTATCCAGATCCCAGCTTAAGAAACATTGCTGTGCATCATGTTCCAGATCACCATCCAAGCTAATCCTTCTCCTGTCTGGTAACTATGTTCAAATTTGAGTCTAAATATAGGTACATACTATAATTCATCTGTAGCCTCTGCAAGGTCCTTGTTGGTGTATGATTCCCCATACATGGGCAGGCCAGTAGGTGGTCTATATTCTGAAAGTTTCCTCCAGATTTGCACATGGTGTTTGAATGATTAGATTATACTCATCTAAGCTAATGAGAGGCATTTAAATGCTTCTGAATAACTAATTTCAGACCCAGGTATTTACTAGAGTAGGCATTTTTGCATCTTATCTCAGGCAAGATAGATGGACAATGGACTATATAAAGGTGCATCTTACTGGTCCCCTTTCTACTTGCAGATGATCACAAAGTATTGTCACTTTGACCTGCTTACCTCTGATCCATTGGAAATTCTGGCTAAGCAGGTCTTAAAAGGGTTATATCAAGACAACAATTAAAACTGTTTGGTCAGTGTATGGGATCATCACATACTCTTTTCAACCTATATCCATGCACAGAGAATCCAAATAGCTCTTTAAGAGTTATCCTTTCCTTATACAATTTAATTTACATGCTATTGCAGTGTTGTAAGAGAAAACAGCAGGTACCTCACTTACAATCACTTTTCATAGCTACTAAAAATTTAAAATATCTTTAAATTTGCTGCATACATCAGCAGGGGTTCACATGATCATTTTGTTCACATTCCATTAAGATTTGGGAGCTGCATTTGCCCTGAAGCATGCAAAGACAATAGCACAAATCAGGATATTAAATTTTAAAAGTTCTCTATCCCTGGAGCATTATATCCATAAAATGGAGGCACCTTCCTTTCTAATAAAAAATAAGTAGCATTTGAAAAAAAACCATATTTTAAAAAAATAATCAGCCATACCAAATCCAAAATGCATTATTTATCTTCACTTTATTTACAAGCCATTAAATCCATTAAATAAATTTTTATCTAGGTTTGGTATTATAAATAAGTGCCTGAATCCTCATGCCTTTTAAACTCATTAAACCAAACATGGTTGCTTTTATGCTTGTTTTAATAGTTTGGTGAACTTTGCACTCCACTGTGGAACATTTGCAAGTAACTAATTAATTAAATATTCTAAAGTTAAATAAAATGGTCACTTTTTTCTGGAATGTGAGTGTCAGTCAAAGTAAACTTGACATTTGCTAAATGTGCTTATCAATGGGAAGCTTTTTTTATGCATGTTCATATTAAATGGTAGTTTTCCATCACGGAGAATCAGAAATACTTAAGGACAGTGGTCTGCTCTTTTTTCCATACAAATCAATGGCAAAGCTTTGAATGACATTCATATGACACAATTAGCTCTAGTTATTTCTATATGTAAGTACAATTAATGGAGATCTTTATTCTGTGTGAAGAAAGAAAAATAATAAATAACTATGTTATTTGCAGAGCTCCTCTGCTAACTATCAGCTAAGCATTAGACACTGCTCTTCACTTTGGCAAATTTGCATAGTTTGATCACCATTTCTAAACCCATGATTCCAACTCCTGTTCCTACTGATTTCATAGGAATTAGAACAAACCACTAGAGTTTAACATACGTAAATGTCCCTGAATATGTCTGGTTTTCTACTTGGCTGCAAAATTACAGGCCCTCTAGTTCTCTCTGGTGAGGCCAGACTTTTCAGGCATTTCTTGTAACTTACGTTTGACATCATAGGACCATCAAAGGCCTTCAGTTTATTGGATTGTAGTTATGACACAACTGTAATAACTAGGGCTGTGTGAAGCTTCAGTTGCTGATTTAATTCAGAGGACATTCCGCCCAATTAGGCAGCTGAATCTCTGAATCCAAAACTAATTGGGAGACCAATTAAAATATTTAAGTCAATTCAAAGACTCTGAATCAATTTGGAAGCAATCTGGAAAAGATTTGGAGATTTGGGCAGTCCCCACTTGCTGCCGCAGGGAGCTGGACCCAGGGTCCATGCCGGTAAGTAGGGGATGGGGGGTTGGACTGGAGGAGGGGGAGGTGACCATGGGGGGACTCCTGCCAGTCCGCATCCCCTGCCTGCTCCCTCAAACCCTCTGAGTTCCTCCTAACACCCACCCAAAAGATCCAACAGAAATGGTAAAAATAAAAGGCATATGTTATAGGGCCAATGATCTGAATTTTGGTTAGGTTTTCTTGTAACATATATAAAACAAATCTTATCAGGTACTTACTACCTCTTCAGATTGCTGACAACAAGGGACCTTATACATACAGGCTGTCAGAGGAATGGGTATTGATGCTGCTAAGCTCACATAAATTCACTAGGGAAGAAATAGAAATTAGTAACTGATTCCCCACTTAGGATGATAGGGGCACAGCCTTCCTGGGGCTTGTCTGAGGCCTTCACCCAGACAAAGCCCACGGGGGGCTGGCATTCCCCAACCCCCTGGCCTGTGGGAGTTACCCAGCAAGGCCCGGGGGGGCAGGGACTGGGGACCCCCAAACCTGTCCTGCAGGTGCCCACCTTAGGGCCCTGGAGGCACAGGTGAGGAAGCTCCAGGAGGAGGTTAGCAGGCTGAGGGGAATCAGGGAGGCAGAGGAAGAAATTAACAGCTATTTTCTTTCCCTGCAGGGTTGTACA
>NW_017728906.1:29424203-29425493 GCF_001723895.1 Crocodylus porosus
AAGGAGAGGAGGAAACCGGGGAGGAAGCAGCTCCATGCTCTCCACGTCCCATGCAGGCCAAAGGAGATAAACAGGCCAGCAGGAGAAAGCATCCCGTGATCATAATAGGCGACTCCATCCTGAGAGGTACAGAGGGCCCCATCTGTTGCCAGGACCCCTTGGCACGTCAGGTCTACCTCCTACCTGGAGCAAAGATTCAGGACGTGAAAGGAATGCTCCAAACCGTGATCCAGCCCACCAATTACTACCCCATGGTCCTAGTCCATGTGGGTAACTAATGATGCGGCCAGGAGAAGCCCCGATCACCTGATGGAGGAGTACCAAGCTCTGGAGTGCATCTTAAAGGAGAGGGGTGCACAGGTGGTGTTATCTTCTATCCTACCAGTGACTGGACATGAAAGATGGCATGAAACTTGCATTGCGGAGACCAACTGGTGGCTTTAGGAATGGTGTCTTGAGGTGGGCTTTGGCTTCCTCAACCATGACCAGCACATCACGACGAGAGACATGCTGGGATGGGATGGGCTCCACCTTTCCCCTAAAGGTAAGCATGTGTTTTCTTCAAGGTTGGCGGACCTCCTCCGGCGGGCTTTAAAATAGGCTTGTCAGGGGAAGGGCAAGATGAGGGTGGAGAAATCATCAGACTGCCTGACCAAGCAACACCCACAAGTACAGCCTAGACCAGACCAATGAGAGAAACGTATACACAGGTAAGCAACAGGGGCCAAGGCAATGCTGTGATTAGGGGGTCAGTACACACATCCACAGAAGTCCTCAAATGCCTCTACATAAACGCTCATAGTATGGGAAACAAGCAGGAGGAACTCACCCTCCTGCTAGCTGACACTACCCGGGGATCACTGAAACATGGTGGGACTCAGCGTATGACTGGGTGGTGAATGTTAAGGGCTATAGGCTGTATAGGAGAGACAAGATAGGAAGGAAAGGTGGGGACTGTACATTAAGGAGGAATATCCATCCTCATCAGTTAACAGAGAATCAGAGGAAGGGCACTCTGAAGTACTTTGGGGTAGAATACAAGGCAGTCGAGGGGAAAGAGACTTAACGGTGGGGGTCTACTACAGAGGAACAACCGGCACCATACCTACAGGTTAGGGAACTCCCCTCTTGTCAGCACAGAGGCAGAAAGGGATCTGGGGGTCATCATTGATGCCAAGATGAACATGGGCTGGCAGTGTGGGGATGCGGTAAGGACGGCCAACCGGACTTTGGCATGCATCCACAGATGCATCTCGAGCAGGTCCAAGGAGGTGATCTTCCCCCTCTATG
>NW_017728906.1:29426402-29427371 GCF_001723895.1 Crocodylus porosus
ACTTCAATGAGCTAAGGCGAATACTTAGGGAAGCACTGAGGTCCCAGAGGGGAGGGGAGCCAGGTGTCCAAGTAGAGTGGTCACTCCTTAAGGAGACGATCCTCCAAGCCCAAAGGAAGGTAATCCCAACATGGATCAAAAGGAGCAGGAGGGCACACAAGCCCCCATGGCTCACCCAAAGCATCCGGGAATGTCTCCTAGCTAAAAGGGAGGCATACACTCAATGGAAAGGATGGGACATCACCAGGGATGACTATACTGCATTTGCTCGGAGATGCAGGGGGGCAGTCAGAAAGGCCAAGGCAGAGATGGAACTGGGACTACCTTCCCAGATTAAAGACAATAAGAAGGCCTTCTTTAAATACATAGTGGGTAAAAAGAAGGTCCCTGGTAATGTGGGGCCCCTACAGGACATGTTAGGAAATTTGGTCGTCACACCAGACGACAAAGCCAACAAGTTTAATGATTTCTTTGCCTCCATTTTCCTAAGCAGGGACAGGAACAATCACCGCGCCCCGCATTGGGCCCCCCTCAGGCCCCAGGGGAGACACACTGAGGCCAAAGGTTAGTGAGGAACTAGTTAGGGAACTGCTGGAGGGACTGCATGTATTAAAGTCAGATTGTCCAGACGATCTCCACCCTAGAGTACTAAAGGAATTGGCTGAGGTCATTGCAGGACACCTGGCACAGCTTTATGAGTACTCGTGGTGCTCTGGTGTGGTGGCAGAGGACTGGAAGAGGGCCAACATGGTTCCCATCTTCAAAAAGGGGAAGAAGGAGGACCTGGGAAACTATAGGCCAGTTAGTCTTACCTAGATCCTAGCACATTTCCACAAGGGGCCAGCAGGGGAGGTCATGCTTAGGGTCAACCAACATGGGTTCATTAGTGGCAGGTCCTGTCAGACCAACCTGGTGGCCTTTTATGACCAGATCACCAAATCCTTAGATGCAGGGGTAGCAGTGGACATA
>NW_017728906.1:29427846-29431589 GCF_001723895.1 Crocodylus porosus
CAGAGGCAGAAAAGGATCTTGGAGTCATCGTTGATGCCAAGATCAACATGGGCCGGCAGTGTGGGGCGGCAGTCAGGAAGGCCCAACCACACCTTGTCATTCATCCACAGATGCATCTCAAGCAGGTCCAAGGAGGTGATCCTCCCCCTCTATGTAGCACTGGTTCAGGCCGCAGCTGGAGTACTGCATCCAGTTCTGGGTGCCGCACTTCAAGAGGGATGTGGACAACATGAAAAGGGTCCAGAGGAGGGCCACTTGCATGATCAGAGGGCAGCAGGGGAGGCCCTACAAGGAGAGGCTATGGGTCCTGAGCCTGTTCAACCTCTATAAGAAAAGGCTGAAGGGGGATGTATTGGCCTGTTACAAACTAGTCAGAGGGGACCAGCAGGCCTTGGGGGAGTCCCTGTTCCACCGAGCACTACCATGAGTGACTAGAAATGACGGTCACAAGCTGGCAGAGGGTAAATTCATAAGAGACATCAGGAGGCACTACTTCACCGGCAGGGCAGCTAGGATCTGGAACCAACTTCTAAGTGAAGTGGTGCTGGCTCGTACCTTGGGGGTCTTTAAGACAAGGCTAGACAATCAGCTTTCCTGCCATGGCGGGGGTCAGACATGATGATCTGCTCAAGTTCCTTCTGACCGTACAAACTATGAAACTATGAAACTACTCCATGTGACCTCACCACTACTGAGAATAGATGAGAATAATTCCTTCCTTCAATCTGCTGGCAATGCCCTATTTATGCAGCCCAGTATACTGTTAGTCTTCTTGGCAACAAGGGCATTCTGTTAAGTCATAACATTTTTATTGTCAACTGTAACCCCCAGATCCTTTTCTGCAGAGCTGCTGCTTAACCAGTTAGTCCTCAGGTTGTAACAGTGCATGGGATATTTGCATCCTAAGTGCAGGACTTTGCACTTGTTCTGGTTGAACCTCATGAGATTTATTTGGGCCCACTCCTCTGATTCATCTCAGTCACTCTGAATCTTAGCCCTACCCCCCAGTGTATCTATCACCCCTAGCTTGGTGTCATTCATGAACTTGCTGATGGCGCAACCCATGCCATCTTCCAGATTGTTAAAGAAGTTATTGAATAAAAGTGGCCCCAGGACCAACTCCTAGGACACTCCACTTGATACTGACTGCCAGCTAGACATAGAGCCACTGATTACTACCCTTTTGAGCCCGACAATCCAGGCAGCTTTCTGTCCACCTTACAGTCCATTTATCCAACCCATGCTTCCTCTGCTTGCATGCAAGAATGCTGTGAAGATGGTATCAAAAGCCTTGTTAAAGTCAAGGTTTGTTATGTACACATGGACAGATCAGTCATCTCATCATAGAAGGCAATCAGGTTCATAGATTAATAGATTAATTGATTGTAAGGCTGGAAGGGACCTCAGAAGATCATTGGGGGAAGCAGGAAGCAGGAAAGATAACTGGGGGTCAGGTGACCCCAGCAAGGTGAGTGTCTAGTCTCCTCTTGAATATTTCCAGGGTAGGTGATTGCACCACCTCTGAGGGGAACTTATTCCACAGTCTGGACACTCTGAATGTGAAGGAGTTTGTCCTAATATTGAGCCTGAATTGATCTTCCAGGAGTTGGTGGCCATTGCTCCTGGTTTTCCCCTTGGGTGCCCTGGTGAACAGTTGCTCACCAGGCCCTTGATGTACTTCCCTAGTGTAGCGGTAAGCTGCTCCCAGGTCCCCTCTCAGCCTTCTTTTCCTTAGGCTGAAGAATCCCAGATTCCTCAGCCTTTCCTCGTATGTCTTGCTTTTTAAGATTCTGATCATATGTAAGGCTCTTCTCCAGAGTCTCTCAAGCTTGTCCACATCCTTGTTAAAGTGTGCTGCCCAGAACTGGATGCAGTACTCCACCTGTGGTCTCACCAGTGCTGAGTAGAGCAGAAGAATCACCTCCTTGGTTTTTCTGGAGATGCATCAATTGATGCATGCCAAAGTATTATTTGTCCTACTGGCTATAGAATCACACTGCTGGCTCATATTCATACTGTGGTCTATTATTACCCCCAGGTCCCTTTCATTCATGGTGCTAGTCAGTTTGGTACCACAAAGCCTGTAGGTCTGTTGGGGATTTCTCATCCTGAGGTGGAGCACTTTACATTTCTCAATGCTGAATTTCATCAGGTTCCGATCTGCCCAACTTGTTAGCCTGTCTAGGTCCACCTGTAACTGTAGCCTGTCTTCAAGTGTGACCACTTTCCCCTATAACTTGGTGGCAACAGTGAATTTGGCCAGTGAGCTCTTCACTGCCACATCCAAATCATTAATAAAGATGTTGAAAAGTACTGGACTGAGCACTGAACTGACCCCTGCAGGACACCACTGCCCACTTGTCACCAGGATGACACAGATCCATTCACTCTGATTCTCTGGGTCCTATCCTACAGTCAATTTCTCACCCACCTGACTGTCTCGGGGTTAAGCCCACAATCCTCCAATTTTCTTGTGAGGACATCATGGGATACTAGATCAAAGGCCTTTTGAAAGTCTAGGTATACAGTATCAACCTGCTGTCTCATGTCCAGGTGGTGAGTTACCTGGTCAGGTGGTGAGTTACCTGGTCATAGAAGGAGATGAAGTTGGTAAGACAAGACCTGTCTGCAATGAAGCCGTGCTGGCTGTCATTCAGAATCTTTCCTTCTGCAAGCTCTGATAAACTCCTTGATGAACTTTTCTAAGCTTTTCCCTAGGATGGAAGTTAGACTGATTGGCCGATAGTTACCCAGGTCCTCCCTCCTGCTCTTCTTGTGGATGGTCACAGCACTGGCCCTTTTCCAGTTCTCAGGAACTTCTCCTAAGTGCCATGAGTTGTGGAAGAGTTTTGCCAGGGATTCCACAATGACTTTAGCCAGCTCCTTCACCATTCTCAGATGAAGATCATCTGGCCCTGCTGACTTGTATATGTCTAATTTTATTAACTGGTCATATACTAATCCTACGACAATAGTAGGAAGGCGATTATTCCTACTGTGCTCGTCCTCTGCTCTACCAGGTATGGTTTTTCCCTTGGTCTGGTGAAAGACAAAGCAGTCAATCAGCAGTTCAGCTTTCTCCTGGGTGTTGGTAACCAGCTCTCCTGAACAATGGTCCCACGCTTCCACTCATTTTCCTCCTGTTCCCTATGTACCTAAAGAAGTACTTCTTGTTGTCCTTGGTTCCCATTGCTAATCTAAGTTTGGTCTCCACTTTAGCCTGCCTTACCTGTTCCCTGCAAATGTGGGCCATTGCAGAATAGCCTGCCCCAAGCTTCCATTGTTTATAAGCCTCTTTCGTCTTTCTTAAAAGAACTTGGATATCCCTGTTTAGCCAAGGTTGGTCAGGCATGACTTACCCTTGGTGAATCCATGCTGACTGTTCCTAATCACCTTCTTCTCCTCCAAGTGCTTAGAGATGGATTTCATTAGGAACTGCTTCATAGATTTTTTTCCAGGCAGTATAGATGAGAAAATATCTCAAAGGTATTCTATGAAAAGACATCTCACAGATGTTTTATGTAAGTCAGATGACCACCCTCTTGGGAAGAAGTTTTAGATGGGACTTGATCTCTAGTCATAATTACTTGTTTCCTAGCTACTGATTACCAGTTTTATAATAATTTAAAGAGAGAAAAGAAAAAAAACCCCTTTCTTTACTACTGTTCTTGAAAATGAAAGAGTGGTTTATTCAGGGAAAGGGGGAGTATGCAGTATCCTAATATTGACTCTGTACAGTAAGC
>NW_017728906.1:29431689-29435638 GCF_001723895.1 Crocodylus porosus
AATCTCCCAGACTTGGCCTTTAATAAACTTATTGTTACACTTATGTAGCTCTGTTGAGAATCACGTTAGTCAGCAACCTCTATACCTTTCATTGTCTCTAGTTCCCAGACAGATCTGCTATGCTGATTGGCCCAAGGCTTCTTGGCTCCTCCAGTAGACTTGCCCCTCAGGCTACTCAGCTACCGTAACAGAGAAAAACAGCTGTACAGACAGTATGGAGGCTTTCTGCTATATAATGGTGATGTCCTGTGTAGACATTGAAGGTGCCTGTACACAAGTGCCTGATCCAATGCATTGTAATTACAACACGTTGGAGCAGACTCAATTAATGTAATCTGATGGAGGTTGGTAATTACAGCCTCCTGTGTCTCATGTATTAGCATCCCCATGCTTCAAAATGGCAGTGGGGGCACTTGAACTAAAGCTCATTCAACAGGCTTTAGTTCAAGTGGCCCCGCTGCCATTTTGAAGCATGGAGATGCTGGTACATGAGACATTGTAGTAATTGAATTAGATTGCCTCTCATAGCCTCCCTAATTAAAGCAGCCTCCCTCCATCCCCCCCTTGGAGCATTTGTAAAAGTGTCCTGAGTTTCAGACTCTAAAGTGGTGCTGCTTGAAGCAATGGACCCATAAGCCCCAGGCCCCATATCTGTCCACCAAAAGAACTTGCATTAATTGCGTTTTGATAATATTGGACATTTCCTGAAAACTTTACTTCATTGGAAAATTCCTGACCAGCTCTAACCGTGAACCAAATGTTTTAGAAAAATAAGTAGTTTTTAGCTCTTTGGGATTTGTGAATAAGAAACGAGTATGGTTCTAAAAACTGGTTATAGAGTCTTTGTTATTGTATCTGATTGTATATTTGTAAATGAAATATAAAATTACTTTTGAAGTAATTTGACAAATCTAAAATTTTATAAAAGAGCTCAAAGACACAATTTTTTGTGCCAAAGAAGAGCAATGCAAAGCTCTTATACAACATTTAACAATATTCTATTTTGATCATACTTCTGTTAAGTCTTTTTGAAGTTTGTCATCTCTTTTTTTTTTTCTTTCCTTTTTCTTTTTCTATTGACCCTAAAAGGAATGTTGCCTAAGTAAGGAGAGCAAGTTCCTTCCTACTATTTTTTTCAGATAAACATGGATGTATATTTAGAATCTTTCCTTTTCTATAATTCAACTCTTTAATGAAAAATTGTGCAACAATTACAGATCTATATAAATTATTCAATACTTAGCTTTATTTTGATTACCATGCTCCATGAAAAGTTGTCTCTCAACTTCTACTCATAGATTACATGAAAATTTCCTATTGACATTGCTAATAAAAATGCTTCATCTTCTCATTTAAAAAAATATATCTATCATATAAACTAAAACAGCTTGTATTAAATAGGTTGCATAAATGACATTTGGGCTTCAACAGACTGTACTCTTTGTATGAGGCAAACAAACCCATTCCAGCACTTAGAAGTGAAAGAGTTGTTAATAAACAGGAGTCCATTAGTGCTGAAATTGTCAGCAAAAAGTAACAGCTGGTGCATATTCCTGGTTATAAAATACATGTTTAGATCTGGAAAAAAATGTAATTATCAGTATTCATTCACAAGAATTGCTTTTACTAACTACGTAACACCTCTTCAATCTAAATAAAATAGCTGAAGAGTAATGGAGTCATAACATTTCATAAAACTTGTAATGTCTCTCTCAATTGAATTAAAACTTGTTTGGCCATATTGTCAGACATGAAGTATAAATACACATTAGACTACAGTATTATTAAGAACTTTATGATAAATACTATATACATTACAACATGCCCTTTGCATGAAAAACCCAGAAGATAGGATTTCATGGAAAAACTGTCTTGAGAACTTTCACCTGCCCTATCAGGCTTTTGGGGTAGATGATTTTTGTCATTGTTGTAGACAAAGCTGCATGGCTTCCATACAAATTTGTGAAACCCCAGGTTTCAGAAGACCTGTGACATTTCAGGTTAGTTTGTAAAGCAGATCTAGTCTTGATGTCTAGGTCTAATCTGGTTAATCCTCCACTTTCCTGAAATATACAGATTCATTGTTGCTACCTTCCTGAGGGTCCACACCCTGAGTATCCTGTCCCTCACTAGTTTTTGACTAGTCAGACCCCAAAGAAATATTAGTAAAGTGTTGTACTATTTTACTTTTGCCAGTATTCTCCATGAGGAGGATATAAAATGGAGATCTAATCTGCTTCTGGCCTTCTCCTCTCCTAGATAGACCTCAGGCCTAGAGAAGACATTGCTGGGTCTTTTGGCAAGGGAGCTATGAAGTTGGGTGAGACCTTTGCTGTACCACTCGTGTCTAGATGGTAGACAGGATAGAATACATATATGGATGAATCCCCATATACATATATAATACACAAAATAAATGTTCTTGATTATTTAAATCAATCTGTGATACAATATAAATTTTCTTGCTGTGTTTTCAATATCTGTTTTCACTTTTGACCACCCTTAAAAAATGGTGTAGTCAAAACACACTATTAGTATATATTTACTAAGAATAATAAAGTTCTGTATGTAGTTCACACAACAATGTCTATGGTTAAGCTTGCCTAATATTTATAAGTGTCTTTTTCTCAATGATTACTTTTCAAGCTTATAGCAGTTGATCTAAAATAGTCCCTGTCATATATCTGCCTAACACTGAATTTTTAAGTTTCGGGGGGAAACAGTTTAATTGTCTCCAAACAAAAAGTTGGTGTATATACATATATTCACATACATAATGGGTTGCATGTGTGTTTGTGTTTAAAGATTCTTACAACCACTATTTGGTTAAAAAATTCTAGCACCTCTACACTTTGAACATGGAATAAGGAACTTAGTCACCTGGAGTTGGGGATAT
Source organism: Crocodylus porosus (assembly GCF_001723895.1). Lineage (NCBI taxonomy): Eukaryota > Metazoa > Chordata > Crocodylia > Crocodylidae > Crocodylus > Crocodylus porosus. The sequence goes on from NW_017728906.1 coordinate 29,434,586, forward strand.
GTCATTTGCATTTCTGTGAAAATGTATTCAAAGTACATTAAGGTCTGAAGCTCAGAAAAATCTGTTTGTATTTTGTCACCAGAAACCAGCTAGAATTTGGAAGCTAAATTCTCCAAAGATTTTGCCTTTATTGACTATGCATCATCTTCTTATAGCTTCTCTAGATTATCTAGATTAAACGTGCCACTCCCACACTGTGACTAAGAATGAACCTTGATTTTGGCATGCTTTAAACTTTTGATTGATTTTGAAACCTTATTGTTGTCTTAATATTGATTGTTTTGTACATTTATTGCTTGTAGCAGAATATACTTATAACTTGTATAACAGTGCAGAAGCAGATTTCCTAAAATATGCTCAAGTAGACTTTGCCTCTATGGGACAGTGAACCATGTGCATTCAAAACTAGAATTCCATTAGCTTAAATAGATATTCTTTGAAGAAACCTTTAAAATTAAAAAAAAAAATCCATCTGTATAAATAAATCTGAGCCTCTAATCAGACATATGCTTATTTATACACTTTTCAGGTGCATATCCACATTTCGGGGCTTGCACTCACAGCAGAAAAAACACCATGTGCTCTTTGGTGCAGGGCAAAAAAACCCTACTCTGAGGAAACTGGTGTTGCCCAGCACCTAGCATGCTGGAAGGGCCAGTGTGGAACTAAAGAAGGAGAGATACTCTAGCTGGCAGCTAGAACATCTTTTTAGAGGATCAAACCCCCTCTGGTGTGGTCTGTAAGAGCGCACCGGCATTTGCACCAGGGTTCACGCTAGAGGGGGAGCAGGAGGGACCCAGAGGCTGACTTGTGTTAGCACAGGCCAGAGGACCCAATCTCAGCTAGAAACTCAGCGACTCCTACGATGGTGTCAACACGGAGTGCTACCAGGGCCCCTGCCTGGGGGGGCGTGGCCTTCCCGGGGCTTGTCTGAGGCCTCCACCCAGATGGAGCCCACAGGGGGGCTGGTGTCCCCCAACACCCTGGCCTGCGGGAGCTGCCCAGCAAGGCCTGGGGGGGCAGGGACTGGAGACCCCCATGCCTGTCCTGCAG
>NW_017728906.1:29435649-29439465 GCF_001723895.1 Crocodylus porosus
TGTTTAAGAGGAGGTTAGATGAACACCTTGCTGGGGTCGTTTGACCCCAGTATTCTTTCCTGCCATGGCAGGGGGTCGGACTAGATAATCTGCTCAGGTCCCTTCCGACCCTGGGAACTATGAAACCTCTGCATTTGTTGGCACACATTCATGTGATGTGCAATGCACTGCTTTTGATCATTGATTTATTTATTTATTTATTTATTTTTTTGCTACTGGAGTTTCCTGGTAGCAAATTTTGCTCCTGCACTTTAAATTTTCAGCAGAGGGCACATTTTAATATGCACTGCATGTGGTTTGTTGTGTACCACAAAAAGGTGTATGGCACCACAAACTGCATGTGCTTGTACATCTGGATCCAGACTTAGGTAACTAAGTCATCACATTTTTTTATTCCAATCATCTGACATTTTTGAAGACCAGTGTCATACATTATTAGACAAGTTTGCTTATGTATAATGTGCTTATACACTTCTGTTCTACATAGATTCTTATATTCTATTCATTTATGTCATATCTGAATGCTGATCAATGATGCTACATTCAAACGCTGTAAATATAGGACAGTATTGAACAAAGAATAGTTAAAGCATCAGTTTAGTTTACACCAAGAAGGATATACAAGATAAGGGGTCACCAGTTTCCTAAAAAACAAACCAAATAACCTTGAATTTTAATAGCATAGGGAGCCTATTTTAATTGTATTGAATATTTTATCACTATACTGCTTAGAAGCTTCAAACAAAAACACTCCAGGCCTTGCTAACTAAAAGTCATGAACATGTGTGACTTTACTGCACATTCCTTTTCATCTGGTCCTTCAGCTGAGATGGTTTATTCAGTTAACACAATATTTCTGAACCCAAGTTTTTGATTATTTTCTTATTATTGTATTTACACAAATCAAAGACAGGGGTTTTCCCCCCATTCTTCATGGAGAAAAAAGCACCTCATTTTGAAAACAAGGCAGATTCAGGGACAAGCAACTTCTTTGGTTCTGACTCTGCCCCAGAGCCCAGGTTGGGGCCCTGAGTCAGCGCCACAACAGCTGCCTCCCCCACTGTTTATCTGCCTACCACAGCCTCTTCCCTCTATCCTCCTGCCTGTCTGCCCCTGCAGCCTCTGCCCTATTCCTCTCCATCCTTACTGTCAGGCATGGCTCCAGCTCTGGATCTATTCCTTCCTGGGCAGGAAACACAGGGAGGCTCTGTTCTTTGTCTTTGTGCCCTAGACAATTAGCAGGGGCACAGGAGGGAATAGAACCAGAGCCATGTCTGATAGCAAGGGATAGGGAAGGGGGCAGAGGCTGTGGAGAATGGGGACGAAGGGGACAAGTCTGAAGGGGGCAGGTAGGAGACAGAGCCTATGGGAGGCAGAAACAGAGAGGACCAGAAAGCAGGGGGCAGGCTGAAGGGGAATGTAGTGGGGGGAGAAAATAGGGAGGCCGCTGGTTACCCCTGATATCTTACCCACCCTCAGTTGCTTTCCTGATGTAGTAGTGGGGAAGGGGGGAAATTTAAGATGACCCTGTGATAACTGGACTCTATTCTATTCTATTCCTGGAAAATGATAACAAATGTATAAAAAATATCCCTATATAGAATTTAATTATTTGGGGATTGCCAAAGTTATCTTAGATTGAGGTAACTACAGTATATTCCTACATTGTCTTAGAAATAGTTTTCACATTTTTTGCTTTAATGTACTCATTCTTTGTATTCTTTCAGGCTCAGCTACAGATCTTTTGCCCAGATCTATGGTTTCCAGAAATCTTGTTTTTGATCATTTAGAGTTGCTTGTGGATGCTTATTTTCCAATATAACAGAATACAATCATAGTTCATTTGAAGTAGCAAAATATTTTATAAGCACTCCCTGAAGGGAAATATATCATAAAAAATGCCATAATGTTTTTACAAGTCAATAACATTGATAATACCCAATACATAATTCAAAGCTTCATATGTGATTCAAAACTATACCTCTACAACTGTAAAGAGCCAATAACATGGCATCTAGTTTTCAGACTGAATTTTAGTAATGCTTATTCTTTTCACTCTGTTTTAATCCATGTTTCTCCTTTGTAAGTTGTATCACCTGGCCAAAGTAGCAAATAGTAAAAAGTGAAATGACAGTTCTCAGTACATATTTAAGACTCTCATCAACACTATGACCAATTTATGCTAACAATATAGGATGATTTCTGTGTGAATCTGAACTTCATGGTTGTGGTCTTTTGATATAAACATATGTTTTTGCTCCATTGCATTAGTATAACCTTCTTTAGTACTTTGCTTAGTGTTGGTCTCAATGGTCTCAAGTTGCAGTAAGGCAAGTTTATGTTGGATATTAGGAAAAACTGTCGCTAGGAGGGTGGTGAAGCACTGGAATGGGTTACCTAGAGAGGTGGTGGAATCCCCATCCCTGGAGGATTTTAAGGCCTGGCTCAACAGAGCCCTGGCTGTAATGATCTAGTTGGGGATGGTCCTGCTTTGAGCAGTAGGTTGGACTAGATCCTGATCTCCCTTCCAACCCTAATTTTCTATGGTTTTATGATTCTGTGATCTTGATTTAGATTAATGTACAATAAGCTTTCTTAGATGATAACTGTTCCTAAAAATGTCTTCAGGTCCTTCTGGTAGGTGATGCTAAATCCATTATAGCTTAAATTTTCCATTTCTGAGTCTAACTCTATCCTTACTTATCAAGCAGTCCAAATATTATTTCAATTAAAAATTTAAATTTGATTTTCAAAACTTTTCAAATGTGAGACTTAGATATGTTATCAAGGTTGCCAATGAAAGCAACTTTTACTGCTAATTATTACTAACATGTAGTAGACTAAATACAGTTTTTATTAAAAGCCAGAAAATTCCTCTCATAAGCATATGTGAATATTTGAGTTACATTATTCTGATTTGTATCAATGCTTTTTTGTAGATAATATATTCTAAAAATCTAGAAAGACCCATGACTATTGAATATTTAGACAGCAACTAAATATGACATGCTTTCAAGAAAATAAGATAAAAGATATATACCTGTAGATTTCAAATACAATCAACTGCTTGAATCCAATTTTACCTTTTTGGTTCCAGAAATTCAATTAATGTATTTTTATTAATATTTTAAGCTCTTAGGATATAACATGGATGGATCTTAAATTAGAATTCATGAGCCCAGCCTCTACATTCAGTTTCTAGTCCAAGTTTGTTATTGTTGTTTTAAATACAGTTCTCCAACCTTTCCTTCTATTGGAAGGCCTTCGACACTGTCTCTCACTCCATTCTCATTAAAAAACTGGGGGATTGTGGTGTCTATACTGACACAGTCAAATGGGTTGCCAACTGGCTGGAGGGCCACACCCAGAAAGTGGTGGTGGATGGGTCATTTTCGACCTGGAGGGATGTGGGGTTTCGCAGGGCTCGGTCCTCAGGCCTGCACTGTTCAACATGTTCATCAGCGACTTGGACGAGGGGGTAAAAAGCACCCCGTTCAAATTTGCTGATGACACTAAGATGTGGGGGGATATGGGCATGCTGGAAGGAAGGAAAAGGCTGCAATCAGAACTAGACAAGTTACAAGGGTGGGTGGACGAGAATAGGATGGGATTCAACACTAACAAGTGCAAGGTGATGCACCTGGGGGGGAAGAACCAGCACCATACTTACAGGCTGGGAAACTCCCTTCTCGTCAGTGCAGAGACAGAAAAAGATCTTGGAGTCATCATTGATGCCAAGATGAACATGGGCCAGCAGTGTGAGGATGCAGTCAGGAAGGCCAATCACACCTTGTCATGAATCCACAGATGCATCTC
>NW_017728906.1:29440490-29444833 GCF_001723895.1 Crocodylus porosus
TTTACAGTTCATGTCTTCCAGCCATAAGTTTAATGCCTTTTCAGTCTTCACTAAAGTCTTATCACGCACTTGGCTCATCACCTTATTAGTTATTGGAGCACTTGATGCCACGAATCTTGATGGCATGGATGCTAGATTCATTGCAGCCACATTTACTGGCCACATTAGAGACTGACATGCCATCTCGCAATAAGTCCAACACAGCCAGTTTTTCCTCCAGCATTGGAACAGATCACTGTTTCTTTGGTTGAGCACCAGATGAAGTAGTTAGCTTGCATTTAGGGACCATGTTGTATGAAAAATACGTATCTTTCAACACTAGAATAACACTCGGCACAGCGAGATGCTGACACTATGAGAGGCACGCGGAAACTGAGACCGACTGAGGGAACAGCAGATTCCTATCTTCCATCTCACACTCACCCTGGGGCATACGCTTATTGAGTGGAATGGTGGGAGGACTCACCCACACTATTTAAATTGTATTTCTCTTTTTTTTTTTTGCTGAGCGCGTATAGAAGAATTTGTATAAGTTAAATGTGCGTATGATGCAACTCCACTGTACTGTGCATTAGTCTAGTACTTTAATTTGGAATGCCCCCAGAGACAAGACAGCTATGGGCTGGCACCCAAGGGAACCTGGAGCTTCTCCTGGCAGCTGCAGGGGGAATAAGCAGGGCAGGTGCAGTCCTGGACTGGGCTGCTCCTTCTGGGTGTAATTTGCTCCCAATGCGGGCACATGTGTAGATGTGTTCCCAGGAGTGCTTTAATGAGCCTGAATTTTTGTGGAGAAAATTATTGTTAATTAAACAAGCAGACACACCCTCAGCGTACTAGATACTGCTGGGTAGTTCCTTGAAGGGCTATAGTCTTACAAATGTTATGATGATTGCTTGCTTGACAACATTTTTAAAAGGGTTTTAGTCCATTTTTCTTGTCTTGTCTTGTCCTTTTTTTCCCTCTCTTTTCATTTCTTTTCTTTTCTGTTTCAGCTATTGGGTCCATAGCAATTGCAGTTTAAGAACTTTCAGGGAATTGTTACACAGACACAGATAAGAAAATACAAAGTTACACAAAGCACCTTGCTTGCCAAAGTTGTACAATGCATTCAAGCCTAATATTTAAAAGAATTAAAGAGGCATGGACTTTTGGAGCAGATACTTAGACATTACAAATGATCATAATCCCCTAAAATCCTCAGAGCTACAATAATTTATGCTAATTGAGGCCCTTTAAATGGCTAGTATTTACACTGGCTTCCATTAGCTTTCCTAGAAGGCCCCAAACAGCCTGAGCCCTATATTCCTAAGGGGCTACCTTCTCCTTATACCCCATCACAATCTTTAAGGTCAGCCAAAAGCAACCTCCTGCAAGTACGTCACTACAACAAATTCAGCATGTTTCAACAAAAAAAAAGCATGTTTCAGAAGCACTGCAAAACCTTTCTATTTGAGCAGGCACTTAGCAATCAAAGCTAGGTCAAAATATTGCTTAGTGGGTCTCTGTTTTTTTTGTTTGTTTGTTTATTTGTTATTTTGTTTTATTTATTTTAGTTGGCTTTTTAAGATGTTCTATTTCTCTTACTGTAAGCTGCTCTGAGCCTTAGTTGGGAAGGGTGTCATATAATTCACATAAACAGACCAAAAAATGCAAAGCTCTAGCACTCTTGGTTCAGACATGATATTTTATTAGATTAACTAAGAAATGGCAAAAAAAAAAATCTTTTTCTGCAAGCTTCCAGGCACATGCAGCCTTCCTCAGGCTCAGGGAAAATTAAAGATGGTAAAAGTTACCATAGGTAGAAAATAAACTTCATTTTGCACAGAGGAAGCTGAAGGTGAATATCCGTTCCTCTGGGTCCATGAGAGTTTCTTTGTGTGAGTTGCTTTTTGATGTGCAGATCAGGCAGGATTCCTATGGGGACTTTTACCATCTTTAATTTCCCTGAGCCTGGGGAAGGGTGTATATGCCTGAAAGCTTGCAGGAAAAGATATATATGTTTTGCCATTTCTTAGCTGAACTAATAAAAGGTATTATCTCTGAACCAAGAGTACTAGAGTTTTGCATTTATTTTTGTCTCAGACCAACAAGGCTACCAAATACATCCCATAAACACACAAACACATTTATTTTATCTGTTGCCTACTAAATGTTCAACTAGCTACATAGCCTGTTTGAATATTTTGTCTCTGCATTGTGAATAATAGTTCACTTGCATTCAATGAATTTAATGTAATGTATAAGGACTCTTTAAAAAAACCCTCAACTTTGCATTCTTTATTACAATAATCTTTACCACATTTCAAGAAAAATAGAGCAGTTATAAGCAAATGATGATTTACGGAAGATAGTGCTTATGAGAAGCCCAAAATTTATATTTCTTTGGTTTATGGTTGCACTGAATATGAAACTTATCTCCTGTTAATGCAACATTGAAAATCACATCTGTTTTTTATTAGGGAATATATGCACAAGATTAAGTTCATGGAGTTACAAACTTGTTCATTCATCTTAATAAACATTTAAAATAAATATCAAGCAGACCTATGTAAGCACAACTTTTGTATTTTACTGTGTGTTCAGATGCAGAGAACTGAGAGGGAACCAGATCAGGGCAACAACAATGGAAATCGATACTATCTGAATGCTTTATCATCAGTTTAATGTACATTGCCTTTAATTGGTTAGATAATCTAAAAAATCCTCTATGCAGTACCTTACACAAGATAAAGCATAAAATATGGTTAACAGCAACTGTCCTTTACATATTTATTATATTTACTATATATTTTCTTACAAATACCCTTTTCTCACATGTAACATAACTTAATTTGTTGTACATTGATTCTTTTTATTCAGGTTGCAATTCATGCCTTTCTCAGGCCACTGCAAAGCTTATACATCATATAAATTACTTACTACCTCAAAATATGCCATAAGTGGTATGCTGATCTTTGCAGAAAGGTGAATTTCAGTCTCTATGCCAATGAATTTTGATTTTTCTTTTTTTAGATAATATCACCTTCAGTTCCCTTTAGAATTTTGACAGTTCCTTTCAGCTATGTTAGCTTTACTGAGTAGAATATCCCAGAAAAGAAATTATCTTTATCTCCAAGGCTGATTCCTATTTTTCCCTTTTTTTCTCCTTCAAGAGAAGACTCATAAGTACACTATGTTTTTATTGAGCTTCCTGTCATCATTATATGATCTCTTCAGCACGTTCTATTAATAGTAGCATTTATTAAATAATGACCTTTTCTTGTTTTATACATTAAATGTAATCAATTGTATGCATGATGAAGTTCATGTTGACAGTGCAACTGCCTAATGCCTGAGGAAGAAAATAAATACCTATTATGAGAGAGAAATTAAAACTGAACTTAAGAAGAAAGAACAGCAAAAACACTGGATGTCACTTGTAGAAGCTTCAAGCACCAACAATTCAATTCAAAGAAACTGATTGAGCTAAGAGACTTCTTAATTACCAGTGCTTAATCTTACACCTAAGTTATATTAAAACTACATTCTGCAGGTGACATTGATTTGATGATAAGAACAGAACTAAAAGTCTCAGCAGAATTTACTCATATTTTAGAAGTGTTGGTTTCTCTAAAAAGGAGTAACAAATGTATCTAGCAAAAACGCTCCATATCGCTAATATTGAATATGAATTTCCTTTTATCAGTTAATGGAAGCATTATCTGGTACAGATGACAGAACTTTCTTCTGCCTGACTTCTTTTCCATACAAAGTTGAGTTTTTGAATAAATGAGAACTTTTATTTAAAGTGTTGGCTGTCTTTAAACAATTTGAACTTTTAATCAAATGCCTCACAAATGAAACCATTGCAGTGTTTTGTGTAACTTTGTAATGAAAATTTTTCATTATGAGGGAGGTGGAAATCACAAAATGAAAACATTTTCATACTAGTCCTAGTATCTTGCCTACAATACTACAAGGAAATAAGATGTCTTTGAATGCAGCATGGCCACTCTTTTACCAATACAACTGGGGAAAAGCAGCAGATGGAGCGGCACAATATGATTAATAAACAAATGCCTAAGGCCAAAAGTATTCTCCCATGTCATTCAATTCCTATACCTCTGTGTCTTTGACGAACACTGACAAAACTGATCTAAAAGCTAAGTGTCACTGGGCATCTCTACATGAGATGCTACATTGCCATGGCAAAGAGCTATGGCAACAAAACTCATTGATATGGTGATATAGCATCAGCAGGCACAAACTGTGACAGACATAGTTTCATAGTTTCATAGTAGCTAGAGTCGGAAGGGACCTAGGTAGATCATCTAGTCCGACCCCCTGCCTTGGCAGGAAAGAGC
>NW_017728906.1:29444844-29474564 GCF_001723895.1 Crocodylus porosus
CAGAAAGGAGGCACACGTGTGGGAAGGACACACGTGCGCCTGTGTCCCTCTTCTCCCCACTGCTCCTGACCTCCAAGTGCAGCACAGTAGGAATGGACAATTAGCAAAGTAGATTATTGCTACTGAGCACCAGGGTTGGAAACAACCCATACAGTGCTGGGACTGTGCAGTACCAGCAATTATGCAACAGTCATTTAGTACTTTCTAAATGAGGACTGTCGAATCACTGAGGACTGAGATGGACACAATGTATTTTTACCTTTATCTTTCCTAATTTTCTGAGAAAGCTTTAGATGTCCTAATGACAAGACACATTTTTTTCTTTCTCCTCCCTTCTTTAAGTGAATCTATTATTTGAGTTCCGTATTTGAAGTTTAAAAAATATATTTCCTAAGTTTTTATTTCTGTTTTCTAAATGCACATTTTTGTAACTCCTTTTACAGCACAAAAGAAGGCAACAATTATGGGAACATATTAAGAGTCTTATTAACTTTACTATATTTGAGCAAACTAACTGTGAAACCAAATAACTAAGAAAATAATTAACACATAGGACCAGACAACATATTTATACCAGTACAAGTTACTTAAACTGGTGTAAGATTATGGCAAACTGGCATAAATATTCTACCCAGTTACACCAAGGTAGAATTCATGGCAATTATGGCACCTTGTTCCAAAATTCTGTTGAGTGTGTACCCCATCATATACCCCAGCAACAATGTGTAATATCCAATGTGATGTGTGTGATCATTCTTCAAGGCATGAGGCATGGATGGTGGTGAGACTTTGTACACTGGAACTGTGTGGCTTCTTATTAACAAGTCAGTGGGAGCTATGTATGGATGTGGACATTAGCGATACCACTAATACCATAGACAGTGTGTACTGGTTCCAGTTCCACAGGTTTGACTAATAAGTCTGGGGACAGGAGGCAACCATCGATGGACTGGTGGGATTGTGTTACCTGGGCTCATCAGAGTGATGTGAAAACTTTTGAATAAGTATAGGAAAGGTCATGGTGATCTGTACAAGCTGGTGCTGGAGCTAACGGGCCCTTGTACACATACTTGGCATTTAGTTACTAAAAATATTCCTGGTTTAATTTTTCTTTCTTAGTTTGAGACAGTGAAGTAAGTAACATGGACGTGATTTACCATGTAAGGGCTTATTATGCTATGGCTAGTAAGAAACACTAGAGGGTATGTCAGAACAATTTTACCCTCATACCCTTTCAATCCAGTGTGCAAGATTTAAACATGCTAAACACTTACAAATGGTCAAGCTATTCCAAGCAGCTACTTACTGAAATATGCTTTATTAGCTCATTTTAAGGATCATGTATGTAATGATCATGGACTGCTTCTCAATGTGGTGCAGGCTTGTTGGAGTGGCCAGTTTCATGAAAGCCATAGCAACATGCTTCTCTAGGTTGATGGGCTTCCACATGACAGTCCTCTGATGCTGGATGTGTGGGTTCAGCAAGTTAATGATGTTTAAGAATGTTTTTTTGCTCATTCTGAATGCTTCCAGCTACTGGTCATCATTCCAGATTGACATGACTATTCTTACCCACCAGTCTGAGCTGCGTTTGTGTGCCTATATCTCACAAGGCTTGCCCTGAATATATGGACAGGAAGCAGTTATAGTCTTTGGCTGCCATACTTTCTGTTTGTTGCAACATGAGAGCAGCTTCCCCACTTCAAATAACAGCATCCTCCTCATGGGAAACCTGTGAAGTTGGCCCTTCATGAGTTTTAAAATACCAGAACAGAGGTACATCAAGTTGCTGAATCTCATCATTAGAAACATACATCTGGGATGTTAATGTCCAGCATCCTTCAAATTAAACCTCTGCTTTCCCCATAGTCCCTCAGGATTTGAGGAAGACATTGCCTTTAGCAATATTTTAGTCTGTAAAGTGGCCTCTGTCTCAAATGTCTGCAAAAAGTCACTCTCCTAGATTAGCATGAAACCACTCCTGTCATTTACATGTCAATAGCTATTGAAAGCATGTGCTCCCTGCAACTGAAGGTTGCCCGTATTTTTGGAAAAGAGATGAGATGTTACCACATACCAAAAATGGTAGCCTGTGTGCTTGAATGCTCTTGAAACCATACATATCCCCTACATAAGAGAACCCTTCTGGATTACCACCTCCACCTCCCTTCCCCCCATACACACACACTGTAAGAGCAAGCCTTGATAAGCCTTGTGGAAAATTCTCAGAAAAGATTTATTTTGGTCCACATATCTAAAGGAAATGAGTGTCATTGAGCCATTCAAACATTTTCATCATTTTTCACCTGAAGTGATCACCCAACATTTTCAAGAATTTCCAATATAATAGTAGTATGAGTATGCTTCTGAATGCCATGGGCTAGACTATCCAAAATGAAGAATTGCCTCAAATGTCTTAAGATTGGACAAATCATACTTCTTTTATGCCTCTCTTGATAAAAGGTTAAGATGTCCCAGAACAGGTCCTAACAGCAGGCACAAGCTGTAGTGTGTATCATCTATGCTTTACATTTTTCTGGCCATGAAGGGGAGCAAAAAAAGTCAAATTTTGGAAGACGTGATGGATCCTTTGCAAGGACAGGGACCAAACTGGACTTATGCAGAAGTTAAGGCACTGATTGACATTTGGAGTGAAGGGAACACGATGACACAACTGAGAAGCCACAGGAATAAACCTGTTTCTGTCTCTATTTCTGCATCAAACACAACTGGGAAAAGTGTTGCAGTATGATGAAGGCCTTAAAAGAGATACTTCAGAAGCCTTCATGACCAAGTTTGGGACAAGAGGAATGCATTATGAGGAACCAGAAACTCCGCAGTGCCAAAGTACTTGTCAAGCCACAGCCACTTTGCAAATTCCATGCAATCAGCTTCCTCCTCAAGAACAGAATCAGTTACAGACCAATGACCTAGCTTGGGACTGGTCAAGGTAATTCTTAGGCATGCAGCCAGAAATTTGATCCCCCGTCTACTCTAGTGAACCCATGCATTTTGGTTCCAAACATCCAGGAGGCTCAACAGATGCTCAAAATAAATAATTCTCTTGTTCGTGCTGAGGAAGTGGACTCCAGCTCAACCATCATTGTGTCACAGGACTTGTCAGGTTCTAAAGGGAGTGTCAGGGAGGCAATGGCAGAGATCTGACATGGAGACTCCACTATTCTCCTGAAGGGTGACTTGTAAATAACAGTACTAGTATTAGCAGTGATCTGAATTTTTGGTTTTACAGATTTACAATCATAAATATAAATTCAAGGGGGGAAGGGGGGAAGGAAGAACATAGTGCCACTCCCTGTGCAGGATGCTGTAGCTGGACATTTGGCATGTGCCCACAGTGCTGTAGCCACTTCCAGGGGGAGCAGAGATCCTGGATCTCACCCCTGGTGGGGCTGCTGCAGCCACCTGCGGAGGTAGCTGATTTTTGGTGTGGTGCAGGAGCACAGCTGGGAGAGGCGCGGATCTTGCTTCAGCACGCACGCTGGGAAGTGGGGTGCATGCTGTAGTGCTGGGGCAAATATCTTTGGGGTACAGCCTTAAGAAGATGGTTGGGTGAGAAAGAGTAGGCTGTCAGTGGTAATTCTTGAAGTGATAGTTCTGTTAAAATAATTTAAGAATGACTCACTGTTCTTTACAAATGTTCAAGAACTGATGTGAGCTTTATTTTTGTCTGTGGACAGCAGCTCCTTCATCTTCATCTTCAAGAGCCGCTGCTAACGCTTAGCGTCAATGTAATTATCTAAAAAATCAATAAGAAGCTAAGGAAAGTATTCTTCATCTGCTAATATACACCTATGAAAGCATGGCTATGTCCAGGTCAGGCATTACATCTGAATTGAAAGATGCGTTAGATGTGTTAAAGCGTAGTGAGCAAGCCAATTTGGAGATTATGAAATGCTCTAGTAATGACATGGTACAATGTTTTAAGGACTTAAATCAGAAGATTGATCTCATTTTGAGGGGCGATCAAAGGTTTAGACAGGAGTTTGTAATAGAGTTTCATGAATGCCGATGTACTAGGAGCAGTGTTGAGAGTAGCCCACCCAAAAAAACTCTCCAACCTCTTGCAAAGGAGAGCCGTGCCTTGTGTAGGTGCAAGAGGAGAGCCCCAAGACACTTCAGGGATGAGGAGGAGGAGGAGGAGGGGGATGCTGATGTGACCTGGGGATGGTGCAGGAGAGGGACATCTTGTGGCAGAGAAGTTTCTCGTGACAAGATTTTTCTATGACCCCCACAGGATTGGTGTGCTTCACCCTCCCCCATGTACTGCCAACCCACTATTTGAGAAAAGTGTCCTGTATTTTTATTTTCCATACAAGAGGCTGAGTGAAAATCTTTTGTGACTCTGGGTGGGGCAATACAGGGAGGCACCCAATAATATGAATCCCAAAGCTGGTAGCAGCCAGCCTGGGGCCAGCATGACTAAGGCTAGTGTCTTGTGGCTGAGGGTACTTATCAAGTAGATTGCCAGCCATTAGGCCTTTACAAAGACATTAAGAGAAACAGCCTACATAATGTAGCATAAATTAGGTACTGGGCACAGCAGAAAGACAGGCAGCTGCAAGCTGTCTTTGCACTGCCCAATGTGCCAACCTTCTCATCAGACACGGCCATCCACTTGGGATACTTCCCTACCCACTCCACAGGTAACATGGATTATTCCCACTTTACCCCCCACAACTGTAGTATACACTACTGTGTACACGCTGTGGTACAACCACCTTCCCAGCCTGGGACCAGCGGAAATGCCAGTGGGAATGCTGTGGACACCTGTGCTTTGGGGACAAAGGAGAGTCCAGGATGGTGGTAAGTTGTTGGATGGTGGGGTAACTTGCTAAAGGACAGAAATTTGGAGTTGAATTTTTGGAATGGGGTAACTGCTCGGTGTCATATCCCCTGACAGTTCTTTGAAGGTCTGACAGCAGCGATGCAGGAACACAGACATAGGAGGACTGGTATCAAAGGGGATATACATTCATTACTTAGGTACATATGTAATGGAAAGAATTGTTAAATACTGTTATGTCCTCATTGTCCTGTGATTAGAAAGTCCAAGTACTTGGATTCTTGTATTTAGCAACCAGAGACACTATACATTGTACAATAAAATTCCAATTTTTTTTTTTTTTGGCATGAATGAAACCTGGCAGAGGGGCATGATTATGGAGGAAGAAGAAAATTCACCTTATTTCTTTATTTCTTTGTGAAAGTTAAATTATGTGATTAAATTAAAATATTTGTTTGTTAATATTTAAGTTAACTTAGGTTATTCGTTTTTACAATACAGCATTCTGTGTCCTTGCTGGAACTGAGGAAAATACAGAGGGGTAGAAGAGGAGCAGGAAATTACTGGAGAGGGTGGTGGGATTAAATAGCCATGGAGGAAAAAACATTTGGGGTCTGGATGGAAAGAGGCTGAGGCTGGCTTGGTCAGCTGGCTCACTGTGATAAGTGGCTGGGTTATAGCAGCACCACTGTGGGGAACATGGGGGTTGGGGTGCCCCCCCCCAACTCTGGGCAGGAACAAGGAAAAAAAAGTTTGGGGTCTGGGTGGAATGTGGCTGTGGCTGTGGCTGAGGCTGATAAGGACAGCTAGAAGCAAAGTGTGTGCAAAAAGGCAGAACGTGCTTTTGGGAATCTCATTTTTCATTACTCTAAAATAAGCAATAAAATAATCAGCAAAAGTTTGCAAGATTAGTACCTGGCATTGGTTGAATCAGTGCAAGAGAAATTAGATGAACTCTCATGGATTTCCAAGTGAATCCAAGTGTCACATCGTGGTGCAATAGTTGCAAAGCAGGGAAAAATCACATTTTTCAGGCATAAGTCAGATCCACATTACACATTTAAAATGATAAAAATAACCCTTAAGGAAGAAATTTAGAAGCTAAAAATAAAACATGTTGAAGGTGTTTTAAATTACCATGGACCACCCCCGCCCCAAAAAAAGATAAAATCAGGTGATAACATGGACACACATTTAGCTAGATTAATGGCGATTTTTGTCATGTGGACACAGGAAAAGTGTAACACAGTAACAGGAGAGGTGTAATAGGGCTGTATGAAATTTTGACAGGTATTTTGTTTTGAAGGTGTTTTGAGCTTGAAACAGTGAAATAGAAACAAAGCGAAAGGCTTTGAAACAGCTTCAAAATGAAACAAGGGCATTTGAAACATTTTAGAACTTTCAAAAATTTTGAGTTTTAAAGCTGGGCTTGCTTGCAGCTAAATAGAAACTAAGGAGAGGGAGGGGGAAGAGGGGGGAGAGACTACTCTGATATTGACGTGTGTAGTGGCCAGTGACTGTGATCCTTCCCTGAGGTCCCTTCCAATCCCAGTGCTCTGGGGGTGGGATGGAAGAACAGCATAAAAAGCATTGTTTGAACTGAACTTCCCCTGTGCTTTCACACTTACAAGTGACACGAGTTTTGCTTATGAAGTTTGAGGTGAAGTTTCCCCAAAACCCCTATGCCTCTCTCCTTGAAATCTAGCAGGCTTCATGGCCTCAGTGTGGGCTACCATCCCTGCATTTTTCATCCCACTGTGTCTTAACACGCACACACATTGTGAGTTTTGCTTGTCAGCAGTTTGAGATTCAGTTTCCCAGAAACCCGGTACCTATCTCCTTGAAACCTGGCTCTATGGCCTCAGCAGGGGCTACCATCCCTGGTGTTTTCATTCAAACCAGAAACTAAATGACAAAGTTATAAGCATTTATGTAATACCCCATTGTAGCCTATGAGCAAAACATCAAAACACGTTGAAACAGTGAAATAATTTCAATGAAACAAAATGGAACAGTGCTTTGAAACAGCAAAACAAAACACTGTCCCTTCAAAGTGGTGAAACAGAAGCTGAAATGAAATGGAGCTATTTTGCACAGCCCTAAGGTGTAATGTGGACAATCGCCCAATGAGACTCCAGTAATTCACTCTAGCCATGGAAAATCAGTCAGTGATATTTAGTTAGTGGCAAACCCTGACAGTCACTGATCCATGCCTACCAGTCTGGCACAGACCAAACTACTAAGACTCCTATGTAAGAAGTTTCTGGAGCCATTAAGAAGGTGCTAACCCTATGTTTCTTTTGGAAATCCAATACCAAGGATGCCAGAGCTAGATTCACCCACAGGATTGCCCAAACTGCTTTGGTTTAGTTGACAGAATTGTACCCTTTATTTCCAAATGCATGAACACAAAGGGCTTTTTTACTTCGTTCTACATTGTTCAGTATCATGGACCTACAGGAAGTTTTACCCAGATCCTGGCTTAAGAAGTTCATAATGCCTGAATATGCCATAACTCCATCTTTTTTAATATGATGAGACAAGGATGATTTGTCCTTTGAACTGGTGCTGGAGACATAAATGAAGCCTTCTAATTCCGAGTGACATCCCCCTGTTCCCAGAACTTATGCTTTACACTGGACCTCTGAAACCCAGGCAACAACTTTTCAACTGCTGCATCAGTAGCTACAGTGTAATGGTTGAAAGGCCTTTGCTTGACTGAATGCAGAGCATATTCTTTAAATGTGAGATTAGATATCTCTGAGCATTTACTGCTTCATATGATGGCTGGCTTGAAACAATGAGTGAAAAAAAATAGTTTTGGAGTCTAAGGAGCAAAGGATGGGACCCACCTTTAAGTGAAAAGCACGGCTGCCAGATGATCCTTGGGCAAGAGGTCTTACATGACCACCTTGAGGAGGGAAGCTGTGAAGGTTCTGCCCAAAGTTGCCATTTTGTCATTGTTGTTATTTTTCTTTTTCTTTTTTTAAAAGAGATAAGATTTTAACAAAAATTTAGCATCACTTGTAAGTTTTATAACCAAATATATATTAGAATAAAATTGTGGACTACAGGGCAGTTAAATATTTTGAAAGGCTAAGGACTTGGCTTGGTGAAATTAACAGGAAAGGGTGCTAAACTGTATATTTTCTTATGCTAATTTTTTTGGTTTGTTTTCGTTTTTTGAAATTTTTCAAAACATTTTGATTTTCGAGGCTCAACCTGGGCTTGCCTGCAGGGAAACAGAAACTGAAGTAAGGAGAGGGAGGGAGAAGAGGAGAAAGGGGGAGGAGGAGTGCTCTTATTATTGACTGTGTAGCTGGCCACTGACTGCCATCCTTTCCTGAGGTCCCTTCCAATCCCAATACTCTGGGGGAGGGATGAAAAAATTGCAGGAAAGGCAGCATTGTTTGAACTGCCCTGCTTTCTGCACTGATGTCAGTTACTGAGTTGGGTCTTCCAGCAGCTCAGCGTCAGACAACTACAGCTAGCAGCACTGATCTTCTAAAGAATTCCCTACTTGCTAGCAAGAGGGATTTCAGATTCAAAATACCTTTTCCTTCGAGGCTCTTTTATTTTATTATTATATTCATTGATTAATTATTTAGAATTCTATAATTATATTGGATCAATTTACTATAGATTTTAATGTACATTGTAAGGGAAATGCATTTATGTTTTATTTCCATACATTTAAAGCTTTGCAGCATACGTTATAGAATATATATAGGGACAAAGTCATATTTCTATTTGCTTTTATACATTTCTTATTTGCACCACACACCTATCTACTCTCTAGCACCTACACTTTTGAATTTATACAGGAACAAAGCAATATAATTGCTGTTATACATGTCTTATTTGCACCAGACACCTACATTTTTTAATTGATATAGGAATGTGAATACATTTATATATTTGTAGGAAAAAAAGATATGAAACACACCATGAAGCATGGTGGAAAGTCAGGTGGTCACACTCGCCAGTCTTCAGGGAGGGGAAGAAGAGGGGGTAGAGGGAGAGCTGTAAGTTCTGCCCCCATCAAACTGAAACACAGCCTTTTTCCTCCAGCTAAAAGGGAGGAGGATTCTACAAGCAGCAAGCAGAGGGGAGCAGTGCTAGTACCACTGGCTGTGCCTGAGACTGCACCCCCCACATGAGCACCAGCCATAACCCACCCCCCACCATCACTACCATGACAGCAACATCAAGCAGAAGCATCAGCACCAACACAGCAGCCTACTCCACCCCTATTTCACTTCCCATGCTGAGCCTTCCAGTGCCAGAGGAAGAGCTGGCCCTGGACCTGGATCTTAGTGCCCTAGCAAGGGAAATTCTGGGGAAGGAAGGACAATCAGGTGAGTTTGTGCTCAACACCCCTTAAGTTTCCCCTAGAGCCAGGTCTCCTTCTCCAGAAGGCACTTTGGAGGAGGGTGATGTACAGGTGGAGGCAAGTGGCTCATCTGAGTCCACTCCTCCTCTTGCTGTGCCTCTGGCTGCTGAGGAAGAAGAAAGTGCAGATGCATCTACACATGCACCCACACCCCAAAAGCAAGAAATTGGTATGGTCTGAGATCATTTGGAACTGGCAGATGATCATACATATGTTATCTGGCTGCGCTACCAAGCCAAAACCAGCTGGGGAAAGGTAACAAAACATATGAGCACCACAGGGCTGCTGATACATCTCCACAGGCACCACCCCCTTGTCCTTGCTCCTCCTCAGCCTGGCACCAGTGGGAGCATGCCCCAAAAGAAGTCTTCCTCTTGTTCCAAAACCCCCAATCCCCCAAAGCAGAGGCAGGCTACCCTGGAACAGTGGGGGAAAGGTGGACAGAAAGCAGGACTCCTTCCAAGGTTAGCAAGATCACCCAGAGCATTGGGGAGATGCTTGCTGTACATGGCCAGCCAGTCTTCCTAGATGAGTGGCCAGGGTTCAGTCAGCTCCTGGGATTCATGGCTCCATCATACCAAGTGCTTGCATTCACCACCTTCAGTAGGACAGTGGTGCCCTCCCTGTATGAGGCATACAGGGAGTAATTAAGGGAAGAGCTGCACAGGGAACAGCTGCACAAGGCAGGTCTGCAGGTGGCCTTATACTTCACCTTAGACATCTGAGGCAGCCAGAGTGGTGATCACATATACCTCTCCTTCACAGGGAACTTGTGTGACCAGTCAGGCCATCAGTCAGCTCTCTTTCAAGCTAAGGTGATGGATGAGTCTCACACAGCAACAGAGATAATGGGGGCCATGAACTGCTGTGTGCAAGGGTGGCTCACTGGGCAGAGTGAGCTCACTTGCAGGTTCATAGTCACCAACAGTGGGGCCAATATGATCAAGGTGGCCTGTGATGCCAACTTTGTTGGCATCCGCTCTGTGGCACAAAAGTTGCTCCTTGTTGACAGGAATGCCTTGGAGGGGGCAAGGCTGCAAGTGCTGGTGCTAGCACCACTGCCAAACTCATTTCAAAATTCAGGAAGGTGGCAGGGCACTTCCACTAAAGCATCAATGGGGGCAAGATGCTGCAGGATAAACAAACAGCTGAACTTTTTGTAGCACAAAATCATGCAGGATGTGGATACTCAGTGGAACTCCACATACTTGATGCTTGAGAGGCTGGTGGAGCAACAGAAGGCCATCTCATTGCTCAGGGAGATCAAGATCAGTTAGCCCCTGAACACAACTGAGTAGGATACCATTTCCCAGATCTTGGTGGTCCTCCAGCCCATCCTCAAGGCCACTGAGAGCCTCAGCACTGCTGATGCCCTCCTTAACCAAGTAATCCCCATAGTGAGGGAGCTTCAGAAGCAAATAGAGAGCTGCCAGGGGATCAGTGTTCCTGGCTGAGGCAAGCCACTGTCACCAGATGCGCAGACACTGGTGAGGCAGCTGAAGAAGGGCATCAGGAAATGGCTTGATCCCTTGTGGTCCAGTACAGTCCACGTGCCGGCTGTCATGTGTGACCCAAGGGTGAAGGGCACCATATGCAGCAGCCAAATGTTGAATCAGTGTATGGAGATACTGGTAAAGAATGTCAGGAAGGCAGAATGATAGAGGCAGGGGGATAAGGAACAGGGGCATCCACTGTCCCATGCTAGCATGCCATCCACCGGCCAGTCTCCTTCTCCACCAGAGGTGCTGCCAATGTGGGCCAAGGACATGGCTTCTATGGTGGGGTCCAGAGCCACCAGACCCCACCATCAGGCAAGTAGTGCTCATGCTGTGGTGACTACCTATCTTGCCAAGGATGTGGAGGCAGTGCTGTGTGACCCCTTGACCTACTGACCAAGCCACAGCCAGATGTGGCCAGATCTGTCCATGGTTGCCCGTGAGCACCTGTCCTGTCCAGCAACCAATATTCCAAACGAGAGAGTGTTTAGCATCCCTGGGGATGTAGTGACACCCCACCACAACTGCTTGGATCCTGGTTTGGTGGAGCAGCTGGTGTTCCTGAAGGTGAACCTCCCGCTGCTGGGGTTCCCCAAGCTCCAGGTGCAGATAGACTGAATGCCACCCTCTTCACTCTGTCCACACCTATTTGTCTTTTTCATTTTTTTAAAATCAGTTAATACCCCACTCTCAGCTGGAGAGGGCACTCACTGCATGTCCCTGCTGACCTCGTTCCCATGCCAGGACAAACTTGGAGGTGTGGACTGGGACTATAGGGAAGGAGGAGGCCCCAGGTCCTGTGCATGACCATTAAAACTGCACCCTGCCAGGGTAGGGAGGCCTGATGGGACTGCTGGTGGCATGGCAGCCCCATAAATGCCAGGACCAATGATCCCCTGGTGAAAGACAGGTAGGAGGCACCATAACCTCCAGCTAACACATGGATTCATGCAGTCCTGGCTGGGGAAAGCCCAGACTTGTCATGTCTTTGACAGGCCTGAGGCTTGCTTGTTGCAGTGGAGCTGTGAAGCTCCAGGTGAGCTCAGCTTAGCTGCCTGGTATGGCAGCTTTCAGGTTGAAAAACCCTTCATCAGGCTGAGGAAGCACCTGCAATTGGTTCATGTGCTGTTCCTGGATGGAAGGAATAGTAAAGAAGCCAGAGGCTGGCATACAACATAGGCAACAAAGCCAGCCAGTTAAAAATGGAAATTGAGGTGTCCGGGGGTGAGGGACAGACTGAGGTGGTGAGGAAGGGGGATAGAGCAGCACAGGTAAAAGTGGAGAGGTACCTGGGGAGTCAGATGTCCAGTAGGTTGTAGTGTGCCAGAATGCCAATGTCTATATTGCATCCATGAGTTTCTGTACATAGGAGGTTGATGAAGTGCAGTTCCTAGGCTCATCTGTAAAAAATGGTTTGTGATAAAGACATGGTTATGGTATTTTTGCATGCAGTACTTCCTACTAATTTGGCTAATCCTAGAAGGCTGAGACATCAGCGATCCAGCTATCTCTCCCCACACCTTCAGTCAGATGACCATGTGGCAAAAATTATATTGTAATGTTTTGATAGAGTGTGTGGGTATTTCAATCATTGTAGAGACAGACAATTATTGTAAGTTGTGCTGAGTTGCAAAGGAGAGTGTTTCAAAACAAAATGGTGACATTACACTGTTATACCTATTTTATATAGGAACATGTAACATCCTTTGTCCTGACCACATACTAGTTTAGGGATGAAGAGAGGTAAAATAAGCGTTTCATTGTCAGTTCCATTCATGATGCCAAAGCAGAGGCAGGTATACCAATACAACTTAGGCTAGTGTATTTTTATTGAAGATATTTCCTGGGGCATTTTAAACCTGAGATTCAAGGCATTTACACTGGTTCATCATAATCTTTTGCTACACCAGCATAAAGGCTTATTGCTTTCTAAGTAGGCTCCAAATGGTGGTGTTGCGGGGGGAGGAGGGGGGTTGTTGTTGTTGCTGGTATATGTTAAGCAGTTTTAAGGCCTCTTTTATGATAGAACTTGAACACCTCACAGACCTTTTTCAACACCTTTATTCTGCCAGTGAGGTAGGAAGGTACTATTATCCCCAAGCTAGAAAAATAAAATAGATCCATAGAGGCCTGAAACTAGAAAGAGGTGACTTCATGGCCCTCAAGGACTTACATGGAACTTATGCCCCTGTGTCCAAAATGGTAATTCTTAAAACCACTAATTCAGCTGCTTTCTGAAGCTAAAAGTTCTACTTCTGCACAGGCCTAGAAGTGGTTAATTCTTGACAGAACTGAGGAATTTAACCCTTTCTTATATCTAAGACTGATTGGAAATCTACATACAAGGTGAATTTTTAAAAGAGGGGCAATAGGATGACATAAGAAAAATAGAATTAGTAGAACAAAATTTGGTAACATTTGAGAACATTTTTTTTTTACTTCCCCCTCTCCCTCCATTAATGTTTGCTGTGAACATGCTACATTGCCTAGATAACAGAAATTAAGAAACGTCTATACTACCTTACATCTATACTACCTTTACTCTGGCCCCTCTTCCCCCAACTCAGTACATGCCAAATGCCGAAAAGAAATGTAACTTAGTTGCCTGAGAGCTGTGCTATGCACTGCTGATAAGTACGCCAAGTGAGTACACCCTCAGCATGCACCATATAGAAGTTACATATGTTTTTTTCAGCATTTGGCACTTGTGATGCAGGTTTAAGTGGATGGGACATGAAAGTCTCCAGTACAATTTCTGAGTATTGTATTGCATTAGGAACCATTTATATAGCTCTGACAACAATTGCAATCCAAAAAATTAATAAGTTCAGCAAGAAGTCTCACACAACTTTTCAACCAAAAGACTTGTTTATAAGAAGGGACAATAGTTATTGGAGATAGGCAAAACAGTATGTATTAAATGTCTAATCTGAAAGATTTAACTGAGAACCTAATTTTCTACTTACTTGATTACATAATATTAATAGACTATTTTCACAGTTAGAATAACTGAACAAGTCTTTTTTTTCCTTGAAGTGTTTTGTAAACAGAAAATTAACAAGCAAAGGGAAAAACTGCTTTTAAAAAAAGATGTTTCCATAGGAAAACAACAGTTTTTGTCTTTCTACCATGGGAGATGACCAAAAAATCCACTAATGAATGAACTGTATATCCAAATAGGCAATAATGTGTTCTAATAGCTGAAATACTGAACTAAAAATAACTAGAATCCCACTTTGCCATTTAATTGCTGAATTATTTTGAGTAATTCCTTTAATATCCCTGAATCTGTGTTTTTGCATGAATTCCTTAATTTTCTCACCTCAGGGGAAGTACAAAAGAGAAGACTTGCATTTCTGGGGACAGGCTGACCTGCTGCAGGGGACAATGTAGGAGGTTTCATTAAGGATGGCTGATAGGTTACAACAGATCTAGGGACATGAGTAAACAGCAGTATAAACATATCCTCAGTGCTTGAACAGTGCCTATGTAATGGTCTTAATTCTTGGTTGAAGCCGTTATGCACTATCAATAAGCACATACACAATTAAAAGAAATAAAAATAAAGTTATGGTTACAGTCTTGCTAATCAAAA
The DNA here is from genome assembly GCF_001723895.1 of Crocodylus porosus. Lineage (NCBI taxonomy): Eukaryota > Metazoa > Chordata > Crocodylia > Crocodylidae > Crocodylus > Crocodylus porosus. The sequence continues at coordinate 29,459,133 of NW_017728906.1, forward strand.
TATTATAAGCTCACATTGTCAAACCTTTCATTCTGAGTTTTGGCTATAGACATATGTTATCCAAAAAACTATATAATGTACATTAAAAGATTGCCTCTTGCATATTATCTGGACCAGCACAGCTATAACATCACTCCAGTACTACCACAGTTGTAGTATGACATTGACTGAATATGTATCTTTGTCAACATTATCTTCAGAAACGTCAGCAGTGTTTAACTTTTTGTTTGATATTGTCTTAATCTTTATTTATGTTGTCATAAGACAGACAAGGTAATGCTTGTTAATTTAACCCAGTTAACTCACACTTCCCCAGCATCCCAGGATGCTTTGCATCTCTTCCGCAAGCATTGCCCCCCCCCCCCATCCTCAAACCTTTCCCACAGGGCAATTGGGCTAGCCTTGGCTCAAACTCTGTACTCGAGCTGAGCAGGAAGACATGCTACAGCACCTCCCAGTCTCTAGCCTGTGACACTGCAGGCATGTGGCTGCATTTCAGGAATAAAAAGTGAATGTCTGTTATATTGTATATGACTGTTTATTCCCATATATTTTGGCACAGCAAACCAGGCATACAAAGTACTGTATAATGATGATTACAGGTACATATAACTGGTAGGTTAAGATAGTAAATAAGATCTCTTTTCCATATAGTCTTCTTTTTTCTTCATTTATTTTTTATGGAAAAGTATAAAAAATGATTACATACATAGCAATTACAGCATTATCTTGAGGCTTACTACTAACTCTTTTTACAGCTTGCTTTTCCACTGCAGCTAAATCCAGCTTTGTGAAACTAATCAATATTGGGGGGATTTATAGCATTGCTGTAGATCATAACTGGGAACAACTTAAAACCCTTTGTTATGATTCAGAATATATCTATCAGTGAGGATAAGGAAAAACTAAAACTCTTTCTCACTTCAATAAAGGATAAACAGATACTTTGTAAGAGATAGCAGAGTATATAACACAGATATCCACACAGCTATCATGAGAAGGATTAATAAATCCATTCACCAGTGTGCATTGATCTCTGCTGCTGACAAATTAGTCTTTGAAAATACTACGGAGTAGAGAAGAAAGTGTACCAAATAATCTTTTTTCTTATACCATGCAAATAGTCTGCTATCACAGTTCCTTGGCATTTTTTCCCATGAATAAATGACCTTAACTCACATTTTTTATATTTTAAACAGGCAGAAGATAAAAATCGACTTCACAGATTCTCTTTCACAAAGAGGTTCAGGTTTTGCTTTTCAAAAAACTCTATTAAGAAACAAACTTTCTTAGCTTTATTCTCTTCTCCTTTAATTTATAAACCTCAGATTGGAAGGAGACATAAGTCAAAAGATGTCCTGACACAACTAATCATATATTTTATAGCAACATTACAGAATGTGGAAGTTGCGGGGGAAACACATATAGGATTCTGTTGTTAGGCTACATATAAATGGGTCCTGCTCCTGTGCAAAGCTGGATTAGCGAGCCATGCCAGGCTGGGCCAGGCTGGGTCCTGCTGTGTGCCGCCAGCACTGCCGTAGCTGCTGCAAGTCACTGGCTCCGGCCACTCGTCCCCCTGCACCACCACTCTGCAGCCCCGCACAGGCTGCTATGCCCTGGGCCCCACACACCCGGGGACAGCTCTGGGGCTGCCACATGCCTGCCCCCCCACCCAGGCCCAGCAGTGCCGGTGGTAGCAGGAAGCATGGCTGTGGCTCTGCTGCAGGCATAGTGGGCAGTGACACAGCACTGTGTGACCCGAACTCCTACATGCTCTGGCCAGAAACCACAGCATCCCTCCTTGAGGACTGACTCCTGCGTTGCCTCCAGGCATGGTCTGGGACTATGCCTTGCCCTGTTGTTCTACAGAGTGTATTCTTTTTTTACCCCTGGATATCCAGGGGTCTAAGGGCTTGCAGCATGGGGAATGTTTTTTCATTCCCACACATGCATCTTGCAGCATCTCAATGGGGTTTGAGACACTGCAAGATGCACGCGCACGCTTTTCTGGATGTGCCCAAAGAGATCAACAACCTTAAGTTTGCCAACTATGTAGGTTTGAAACTCTGAAGTACATTTTAATTGTCCTTGAAGTATGAGCCAACTTGTTTTACCTGTGGCACGTTAGGTCCTTTTGATATGTTTGGATAATATGCCTTCCAGTTGTGCAGCAGGGTTGGCTGTGTACTTATAGGAATAGGTTAGGCAAAGACTTCTATGAGATAGTTTGGATAGAGATGATCCTGTCTCAAGCAGGGGTTTGGACTAAATAAACTTTCAGGCCCACTTTTCTGTGAATATATGAAATGAAATTTTACAGAGTACTGCTTAAAATTAGCTGAAAAAAAATGAGATGATGAAAGTGATCAATATGAAAGGTGAAACAAGCAGTGAGATAGACCAGAGGTATCAAACATGCAGTCCATAGAGGTGAATCATCTGCCTCACAGGACTTCTCATGGTCTGGAAAACACACTTCCAGATTCAGCCCACAAGGTGGAAAATTCAGCAGTGGGATTAATAGCTGAGGCTAGCAGAGCCACTGCATTGGTGTGGCAGGCACCTTGGTTGGGGGGATGGGTAGCAGGGAACCTTTGCCCTGTTAGCAGGAGAAGGAGGTGGGATAAACAGAACTTGAAAGGCCCCTTTAAGAGACGGAGTTTTATGACTCAGAGGGAATAGGGCTTTAGAAAGGAAAATACATCTGGATGGACAGACAAAAATGTCATTAGGGAAAAAACCCCAGAGAGACAAGGTAGCTGCAATTGCCAGTAGCTCTGCCATAGGTGAATTGAAACTAAGCAGAGATTGTGGTCAAAGAGATTGCAGCTGACAGTCCCTTCAGACAGGGACTGAGAGGACTAAAAAGAAACCCATGTGCTCAGGCCAAGAAACAAGTCTCACTGGGCAGAGGTGGGGGAGATGGGTACTGGGGGTGTGTGAAGCGGGCCCTATTTGATACAGATTCGGCCTGAATCAGGGACATTGATTTGATTAATTGATTCAGATCACTGTCCTTGATTTGATTCAGGCGAATCTGAATCTGAAGATTCAATGCTGATTCAGCTTCTCTGTAGTCCACCAGTTCTAATCCGAGTTCTGGCAACGTTCACTCCCTACACTTTAACTCTCTCTCTCTCTCTGACCTTAACCTTCCCCTAGGTACCCCAAGCACACACATACACACTGTACCATCCAAGTTAGGAACTTACCTGTGTGCATGTGTTGGTAGGTTGTATGTGTGTGAACTAGTGAGTGTGTGTGTGTATATATGTATATATGTGTGTGTGTGTGTCATTGTGTGCATGATATATGAATTAGTGATCTGTGTCTAACTTTTGGGGTGTGTAGTATATGTGCTTGAATTGGTGATAGGTGATTGATTGGTGGTATGCATGTTCCTAGGCTGTTTTGGATGTGTATGTGTCTGAGTTAATAGTCTGTGTGTATGCACCTAATTGATTTTTGAGTGTGTACATGTACACCACACTCTCCTGTCTAACAGAGCAATATTGAGATCCTGATTCTACATACTTTGTGTGTAGGTATATACCTTGAGGTACCAGCATGGTTCATGAATGCTGTGATGTTGGGGGCATGGGGCATCCCATAGGAGCATGGGGGGCCCTTCACATGCTCAGCAGTGAACCCAGAAGTAGACCAGAAGTACTTCTGGTCCACTTTTGGGGAGTGTGTGGCAGTGGCTCCCCCAATGCCCCCGTGGCTCAGCAATCAGCCACAGGGGGATCCTGGTTGCCCCTCCCCCTGACCCAGAAGGCACCAGTCACCAAGTTGGGGAGGCATGGGGGACCCCCTGGCATGCTCCCCGAAGAACCGAGAAGTGCTTCTGATCCACTTCCGGGTCTGCTGCTGAGCACACTGGGGAGCCCCCATGGTCCTGTGGGATGCTTCATGTGCCCCAGCATCACAGCACTCATGAGCTGCCTAATCCCTAGAGGTATGTTGAAAAAACATTTAAAAGCTGTCTATGTCCAAATCTCCTACTCTTTCTGAATCTCTCTGAATTGATTTGGAGGGTTTTGATTTGATTCAGAAAGATTAAAGGATCTTTTGATTCAATTTGGATTTGGAGATTTGGCCACTGAATTGGGTCAAATCTCCACTGAATCAAATCAAGGACCAAAGCTTCACACACTCCTAATGGCTACTATAAAAGAATTGCCCTCAAGCCACTCCAGCTCTGTAGCATGCCACTGTGGACTTGTGTCCAAGGGCAAGGAGGACTGACCTCATTCTTTGTTTTGTACCTGGAAGGGCTATGTTTTTAATTGAGGTTACACTGGTAGCAACTAGAGGACTAGGAGTGGCTGTTAGGGGAGGCTTGGAGGACACATGACAGGTGCCAAGGGCCAGAGAGAGAGGAAAAGCAAGTGCTGTGAGGGCTGACAAGATCTACAGACAGAGACAGGGAGTTTAAGAGTTTGACTCGTAAATTGTGGACCTTAAAGCCCCAGCAGAGGAACTGCTGGTGAGAAGCCAAGGCTAGAATAAGGGAGCCTAGAGCTGAAAGTAGCTGAGGTTCACCAAGACACAAAGGACTGAGCCAAGTGGCTCAAAGGAATAATCTCAGCAGATTGAAACCTGCTAGGCATGGATGCAGCTATGAGGGAGGCAGGAGGCCATTATTAAAGCCTCTAGGGCAGGGGTGGCCAACCTCCAGTTCCGGAGCCACGTGAGGCTCTTCAGAAGTTAATATGCATCTCCTTGAATCTTTGCACAAGCACACAGTGACCAGGTTCCATAGCCATTATGTCACATCTTGTGCTTGTGCAAAGATTCAAGGAGATGCATATTAACTTCTGAAAAGTTGCATGTGGCTCCAGAGCCACAGGTTGGCCACCCCTGCTCTAGGGTAATTTAAGACCAATTGGTCCATAGCTGAAGTTTGTCAAGATTGGTGGGATTTGCCATTCTAGTAAAAGAAGTGCAGAGGAAGGCTGTACTGGAAAACAAAACAAAACAAAAAACACCTCAAGGATAGGTGCCAACTTTTTTTTATTTTTTTGCCAATGGGTGCTTGCAGACATAACCCCCCCCCCAAAAAAAATGGTGCTTTTCTTTAAAATCAGTGTGTTCCCACACTAAGTCCTGCACTTGCACAGAAGAGGCAGTGCGTTACTTTAACTTAGCTCTGCAGCATCTGTAAAGATCCAGCACTTTAGCAGGGCTTTTTTAGTGCTTTGGTCTAATAGATGATTGAATCAGGTTTAGCTAAAAGCACCGAAAAGCACTGCTGATGTGCTCAATCTTCACAGACCCTGCAGAGCCAGATTGAAGTAATGTGCTACTTCTACAGGTAAAGCATGTGTTTTTGTTTTGTTTTGTTTTTTGGGGGGGGAGGAGTTACATCTGCAAGCAGCCATGGACATGGCTCATGCATGCTGAGCATCTGCTAATGTTTTTTGGTGGGTGCTTAAGTCTCAGAGCACCCACAAAGTCAGCATCTATGTCTCTAAGACTCAGGATGTCTCCTGTAGGAGTATTTATCTCATCAAAGCAACGAAGATGAGACACTGGGTCACAATATGGAGCAGCTGCAGTGGGACAAGCTAGCCAGCCACTGGGGGTGCCACTACTTCCCATCAAGTCTATACCTGCCAAAGATGTGTTAAAATCACAGTTGCCTGCCCCACTGCCAGACTCCTTGCTTTAGGATCCCTGTGTCCACTTGTTTGGACATCTTTGCTTAATGAAAGATCACCTTTTTCTACAGACCATGCTGTTTGCGGTATAACAGAGAACAGCAGACCAAGAATGGTCTCCAACATTCAGGACAGAGACCATGCATCAGATGGCTGGATGATATACCACAATGATGCAGCAGAGATCTAAAGATACTACAGATTAAAGTGCAAGACAGTGCACAACAGAAATGTAAGGTTACTGGACCTATGGTTGTAAAATTATACCATGTAGGAGGAGGAGGCTGGCCCTCCTCCTTGCCTTGACAAGGTCTCTGAGAAGCAGTGGTCAGCAGAACTGCCTCTCAGCATTCATTCTTTCATAGTTTCTGTTACCAGACTGCATACTGGATAAAACAGGATGCGTCTCTAGATGTGGTACTTGTCTCCATGAACCTTGCAGCAATGGAATACAACATTATTTGGGGTATGATATAGAACCAGCTGCCTCTCTTCTTTGGAGAAATTCCTTAACTCCCACATAGAAGTAAATGGGTGATCCAAACCTACAGTTCAGAGTTTCTATTCCCATGTACAGGGACAGGTGGCGTATCTGCCTTGGGCACTATAGGTAGAAATACTTTTGCATATTCTCTCCCTTCTCAATACTACCTGAGATTTTTGCCTGAATGCAATGCTGGAAAATAGTATTTTGTTTCTTTTGGGGCTTTTTCTTCAAAATATTTTTGCTTCTCTACACTTTAAAAGAACTTTAAATTTATAGGAGAAAGCAAATTGGTCTACTGCAGTTCAATCTAAAATTGGAAACAGTGTAATTCAACTATGCACATTTCATACTAAGGTCATAAAGATTGGGGAATGGGAATAGTTTGAAATAACTCAGAGCATAGTACACAGCAGGGTTACCTAATTCAGGCTGTTTGACTGCTACAAAACAAATACCGTAAATTTGTAATATTAGATTGCAGACTAGGGTGTAATTTTGCCACAAGCCTTGTGCATGAAGGAGCATATGGCTGTGCCATATCTGGAACACTGCAGGAATTGTATTTGTAGTTCTCCCTGTTTTTAACTTTGCAATTGTCTATACAGCAATAATTATCTGTCTCAGTTAGCCTAGAGAATAGAGGAGAGAAGTATGCCTGGCCTGGGATAAGAATCACAAAAGAAGACAACAACCTTTGTGGCTTCCCCAATTTGAACACACCCACTGGACTAAGAATAATCAGGACCTACCCATGGAATGACATTACTTAGGGTAATAAAAAGGAGTTTGAGTAGAAACAACAGAACATAATATAGATAGGAAACATTCAAAATAATATGAAAAGAAAACTTTCTGCTAATGAACTATATTAGCTTGGGGAATTGTCATGATAAGGCATGATGGTACCCAAGGAAGCTGGGTACATTCCGTCACTAGGCACATTTAAACTATATTAGCCAAATGAGAAATCTACTGCAAAAGGAATAAATCCATGTTGGTAGAAAGCTGACCTAGATGAACTAAGAAATATTTTTGGCTTCTGAATTTGTAGGTATTATTCAAATTCATATTTGTCATAAGATCATTTGTAATCCACTCAGCTGGAACAACAAGGTGTGAAGCCCTCATTTCCAATATTTTCTTTGAGAAAATAAGTTTAATTCAAAGACCTGAAGTCTTTAAAATAATTAATTTATTCTTTTTGGCAGTCTTCTGACTAATGGTGATCCTCCTGTTAATTGCATGGTTTTTTTGCAGAGTTTGACAAAGTGGCCATCACAGAACAAATATCTGAAGTGATAATTGGGATATAATATAGATTACAGTATACTACATGTCACTGAAAATGCCTTAGCATTATAGTGCTCATTAGTGTAAACACCTACACAACACTGTTGAATACAGAAATTTGGATGGGTTTTGGCATTGAACATGTGTTGTTATGTTTGAAGGTGTTAATAGACATCTTTGATTTACATACAGTTAGAGGGCTTCTGATTTCATTCCAGACTAAACTTAAGCAGCAATTAAGTTCCTTTGATGGAGCTAAAAAAATAGAATATGCCACATCAAAAGACCGGAGCATGCATTAATTCAGAGAGACTAGGAAAAGTTTCCCTACGGACTGAGTGAACATTGTGGCTGGAGTATTGCCTGGAATACAGCTGTGCCTGCGGGGATGTTAGAGGCTGAAAACAAAGAGACCATAAGCGGTATGCTTATGAATATGGGATAGGATGTAACAGACAGAGAGCTCCTTAACACACAGGACTGGCTTGAGAGGCAGATTTTTTTAAAGTAGTTAGTAAGAAAATGGAATGATTCTGTGCATTTCACTGAGTTCAAGCAACTGGGACAGCATGGTCTCTTTTGTAAATAAACAGGATCCCATCAGAAAAATATGAGGGGAGAGCAAGTGGTGAACCAGCCCCAGTGCCCACTTAGAGGTGTACAAGAACGGCAAATGCTGTCACTGCTAGTCCAGAGATCTTCACTGCTGCAGGCAGCCTAGCCCTTTCCCCTGCCAGGTTGTAAATCCTGTAGTTATGCCTAATCATATAGACCACTGATAGATGTTCAGGTAAGATGTCAGTGGTTTGTATCCATGATCCCAACAGCTGTCCCTCCTGCCACATGCATTGCAGGACAGCCATGTGCATTGCAGGACACACAGTTTTGGGATTGGGGATCAAATTATAATTGTGCCTTACTTGCCAGTTCCAGGGTGGTCAAGAATCATGATCCTGGGTTCCCTCTGCACTGGCAAAAGTGCCTGACTAACAGCTGATTATTGGCTGGCTCCAGGTGCTCCCTCAATCCTGCAAAGTTATCAAACATTAAGATGATTGTAGGCTTGCTCCAGAGACTCACAAAGCCAGTTTGAGCCCCCACAGCCGGATGCCAATCATCTGATTAGTGGGAGCACCAGGACAACACCCAGGCTCAAATGAACCCTTCTGTAGTCTTTGTTGCCTACCAATCAGCTAAACAAAAGCAAGATCCCCAGAGCAAACAGACAATCACCTTTGCCAGTACAAGAGAGAGTCCCAGAGCCAGCTGATAGTCAACCCATTTGAGCCCTGGTTCAGCCCCAGTGCTGGCACCAGTCAGCTGATTGGTGGCCAGCATGGATTAAAGCAGAGTCCACCCTACTACATCTTCATTTTAAGGCATGATGGTAACCAGATGCAAAATTATTACACATTTTTGTGTAATAATTTTGTGGCTGGTTTTGCTTTTTATCAGGCCATCGGTTACCTGAATGAGTGGTTGGATGACACTAGGTTTGACCCAGCCCCATGAAGCAGAAAGGGGACTTGACCGAGACCCACATGGTGGAAAGGGGCTTGAGCCAGCCCCAACCTAGCCCTGTGAGGAAAGGAGGTGTGGCCCAGCCCTGTCCAGCCAAGGGGGAGGTATGTCGCCTGGCCCCATCCAGCTGCAGGGATAGGGGCAGGCAGCATGATACGGCCTTGATCTGCTGCACAGAGCTTGGGAATTTGGCAGCAGGGGAGGGTGATCATATTTATTTCTACCGCTACATTTCCTGATCCATGGGGAGCCCTGTGTACTGGATACCTATGGCTCTGTGGGTTGCATTTGACCCTCAGGCCGTGGTTAAGCACCCCAGTTATAAAAGTCTGACCAGCAAAATGTAGCCTAACTGGTAAACTCCCCCTGCAAACAGTCTTATTGTGGTATAAAATGGTGTTTTCCCAATTTAAAACACCTCCCAACATGACAATTACGCTGAAAAAGTTGCTTATAATAAAGCGGATGCCCATTCAAACAATTATGTTGGCACAACTCTATTAGACTGCTCAACTTTATCAGACTATTACAAATGTTCTTATGTAAAAAAGCAATAGACTTATCTATATGTCAATATTTATTTGTTAATCTTGATTCCAGAATATTAATTAAGACCATGATACTAACCTATTGAAAATTACTACCAAGGCAATTTTTTACTGTATTTTTTAATAATCATAGATGTCTGTATATTCAGCTACCCATGGCAAAAACCCCTTAGTTTTGCATAATGCTAAGCATTTGAGTTTTTTTTTCCTCTCCAAGAGGCCTTGGTTTGCAAACTAGTACTACAATCACTGAGTTTCTCCAAGTTCCATTAAGGAATCAATATGCCTTAAATATTAGTACATTCATATAATATTACACATCCATCTGAGTTTTCAAAAACAGGAACTTCTTTTTCCCTTAAAAACATTTTAATTAATTACTTATGGTACAAACACTAGTTCATACAGTTCTTGCATCTGAAATTTGATGGCATTTATTTCTATGTTTCTATGACTGGTATGTTTATTTGAACCATGATTTGAGAATTTGGAAATAATTTACATGTATTAGAGACTGAGATACATTTCTTAAGAAATTGCAGCAAAACTGTATTTACTAAGAAGTCAGAAGTAATATTACTTGGATTTGGTCTAATACTCTTAAAAAAACAAAACTAGAAAATTTCTAGTACAGCTGAAACTGTGGAAGCAACAGTGGGGCTGACTTGAATTTTTACTAAAAAACCTTGTGTTTAAAAATACTTAGCATCTTTGAAATGCAAGTTTAACATTCAACATGGAATGAAACAAGGATGGGGAAAATGGTCTTCATATGTTTTTACTTTACCTGGTCTCATTCTGATTAGTATGAACATGGAAGCTAAAACTTTGCTACTGAAAGATCAAAACGAGAAAGTCAATTAAAAAAAATATTAGCAGTTCTAGATTAGAGCCTGAACACATGACATATGAACACTGGTGTAACTGATGTAGAGTACTGATATAAATTGCACTAGGATCCAGAGAGGACAGACAGCCAATTATCCTGCTGGGGTAGCTGCTAGTTCAGAAACCTGAACATTTGAGTGAACCAATACTATGTAACAGCCCAAAGGTGGAGTCTACTGGCTCAGCAGGAACAGAAGAACTGGGGTGGAAGCTAGCCCAGAGGGGATCTGGAACAGAAGTTTGATAAAGTAGTCTAAATTTGATATTACAGCCATCCGGGTCTATCTTAAACCAAACTCTGCCATTCTGAAACCAGTCTATATACACTGAGCTTCTGTTTTGTTACAGGTTTAGATCAATTTCCATTTATTTATTCCAGTTTATGTGCACTTTCTGTCCCTAGCCAGAATAGACCAGACAGTCAGAAAATTCTCTGTCTCTAGATATCTATCTATACACACACACACACACACACATATATGCATACAAACAGTTTTGAAAATCACTGCAGCTAGAAGGAAACAAATCAGTAACTGGTGGCTATGACACTGCTGTCTCCAAGATTTAGGAGAATTCTGATTTGGTAATCGTCCTATCACAAGATGGTTCAATAAGATAATTGCACATGTTCACTTCCATATATGCTTATTTTTATATATGTAAAAAGAATCCTTTCCTCAAGGTGTATATGGTATCATATACAATATTAGACAGCTTAATTAAGATACACACTTCCAAAAGCAGGAGGTGGTAATAAGCTTTAGGTGTTCATATTTTTTTTAACCAAGGCTTTATTACTTCAAATCTTGCAGCTTTCAAAACATGAGTACCAATACCAAAGGGAAATTAGGCTTAACTGAAATAATGATTGCACTCCTTTGCATGAATCACTTTCACTTCTAATAGGCTAAAATGGGATGTTGTTTTTAAAGGTATATTATATATAGAAATACTATGAGAGTTACTTAAAGTGGTTTTCAGGTTACTCTTTAAGTTGCCATGGTACAATACATAGAAAATGTTCTATTTTCAGTAACCTTTACTCTTGGTAAAGTAGCTTAGACATAAAAAAGCCTCTATACTTTTCATATGGTTTGTCTGTGCATGAAAAAGCTTAGACTGTGATTTACTAAACTTAGAAAACTTAATATAGGTGAGCCTTTTATAGTGGCTAGGGACAGATATTCAAAAAGCCTAAGCCAAAATTGATTCAATCTTTGCAGGATAGTCTAATCCGCAAAGCTTGAACCAATTTGGAGGTGGATAGACATTCCCTTTTCATTCCAGAAATGCAGGCATGTACATGCCTGCCATGGCTCTGGCTAGAATCCGGGGGGTGCTAGAGCAACCCCCTTTTCCCTTCCATAGTGCTGAACTGAGAGTACCGTGGCTAGGCCCAGGAAAGACACTCTGATTAGGGAGAGATGTAAACCTCTCACCCTGCCTGTAGGATCCCAGGCTTTTCCCTGCTCACTGCTCAGGGTCCAGGAGTGTTGCCAGCCCCTGTATCTGTTGATACTGAACCTTTCAATCTCCCTCTACCTGCTTCTTCATACTGCCTGCAAACAGGTCATTTCTAACACCTTTCTCTATCCCCTCTTGAAGATTGACAGATTGCAGCTAGAAGGTTGCTTGTCATAACAAAGTTTATCAGCCCATCAAGCCCTACAAAAGGAAACTTCTGTCTCATTAATTTCAAGCTTTTCTTATCTGCAGGGTGAATTTGTAAGCCACTTGTTGTCTGTCTTTATTCCAGTGAAATTGGAGACCTGCACAGACACCTTCCAGCATTAGCTAGCATGGGTAGGAGTGGGGTATGGCCAGATGCCAGGCTTTGGGCCATGGAGAGAGGTGGAAGGGGGGATCCCTGCTTGAGCAGCCAGCGGGGGGTGGGGGGGGGATTGAGTGAGGAGCCTGGCAGCCACTGCAGTCCCTCAGCCAGCCAGAGCAGTGATCATGCTCTGGCTAGAAAGGAGAGGGGCAGGGACAACCCTGTTCTGCTCCAGCAGACATCCCAGCATAGCTCAGGGCTGCAAAGCATCTGGGATGCTGGGGGACTCTGGTTTAACTTAAACCAGGAAGGGATTTGGGAGAGACATTGCATAAACCGGTTTGAATCAAATCAGTTAAGTCTGATACTACATTTAACAAGGTTTATCTTAACCAGTTTCAGCCATTTTGAAACTGGTTTATGTGCACTGAACTTATGTACTCTTACAGGTTTAAACCAGTTTCTGATTACTTATACTGGTTTATGTGTAACATCTGTCCCTAGCCAGTATGGGGGGGGAGGGGTTGCTTGTTATTTGTTCTTTTTTTAAATCTGTGTTAAGAAATATGCTATATATTTTGTGCTAAAATTAATCTAGCTCTGGTCAGATACCCAAAATAGGAATAAAGTTTACACACACACCTTCCCCTTTTTCTCTAAACACATGCACACACGCATGCCCATGCACACGTATTGATTGTGCACAATCTAGCAAATTTAGGCCATTCTGGATCCTAGCCCTGTTCTCCTGAATGTTCACAATTCCCTCAACTTAGTGTCATCTGCAAATTTTTTAAGCATACACTTGATTCTATTATCCAAATTATTAATAAAGATGTTGAACCCAGAGCAAAGCCCTGATGAACCCTGCTTGATACCTTCTCACAACTAAACATTGTGTCACTGAGGATTGCTCACAGAGTTCAATAATCCAGTTATGTATCCACCTTACAGTACTTTCATTTAGTCTGTATTTCCATAGCTGGTTAATGAGAATGTTGTGGGAAACGGTATCAAAAGCCTTGCTAAGTTCACAGTCACCATGTTTACTGCTCTCCCCTCATCCACAGAGACTCACTTTATAATAGAAGAAATTCAGATTGGTTGGGCATGATAGCTCTTGGTGAATCCATGCTGATCACTCCTGACCATCTTGTTCTCCTCTAGATGATTTACAGTGGATTCCTTGAGGACCTGCTCCATGATCTTTCCAGGTATTCAGGTCAGGCTGACTGGTCAGTAGCTCCTTGGATCTTTCTTCCCTTTCTTAAAGATGGGCATATATTCACTCTTTCCAGTCATCTGGGACCTCACCACACCTCCACAAGTTCTCAAGAAGGACAGCTAATAGCTCCAAAATTACATTATCCAATTCCTTCAATACCTTGGGATGCGTCCCATCTGACCCTGCTGACTTGAAAGCATCTAGATTTTCTAAGTAATCCCTAACCTATCCTGCCATTATTCTAAGAAGTTGTCTCCTTCCCTATCTCTGCTGCCAAATGCACTTGTTTGCTGGTAGCTGCCTGTTTTTGTGAAAACTGAAGTAAATAAGTCATTAAATAATTCAGTATTGTCTGTGACTAGATTTCTTTGTGCATTCCATAAGTATCCTGTGGAATCTGTCATCTTGCTCTTACTTTTGACATACCTGTAGAAACCTTTTTATTGCCTTCTATGTCCCTTACCAGCTGCATCTCAACGTCTGCCGTGGCCTTCCTAATTTTTTTTCCTACATGCCTCTGTGATACTCTTATATTGTGCCCTAACACTATAACCCAGTTTTCACTTTTTATAAGATTCCTTTTGAGTTTCAACTCCTTAAAGAGATTATTTGGTCTTCTATTGCACTTTCCATTTTTCCATCTCTTATGGATAGCCAACAGGGCTGTATGAAACAGCACTATTTCATTTTCACTTCTGTGTTGATGCTGCAATGAGACAGTGTTTCATTTTGAGTTTCATTTTATTTAGAAAGCACTGTTCCATTTTGTTTTGTCAAAACTGTTTCGCTGTTTTGATGCTATTTCAACATTTCACCCATAGGCTATAATGGGGAAGCATGAAACTGCCTATAACTTTGTCATTTTTTGGCATATTTGGATGAAAACAGTAGAGATGGTATCTCCTTCTGAGGGCATGAAGCCTTCCACGTTTCAAGGGGATAGGTATCGGGGTTCTGGAAAACTGCACCTCAAAGTCTTGAAAACAAAACTCTTGTAACTTGTAGATGTGAAGGCACATGGGAATGAAAACAGCAGACATAGTAGCCCCTGAAGAGGCCATGAAGCCTGCCAAGTTTCAAGGAGAAGGTGCAGGAGGTTCTGCAAAACTGCAACTCAAGCTGCTGACAAGAAAAACTCATGACGTGCGACTGTGTGTGTGTATATGTTAAGGCACGCTGGGGTAGTGTGCCCCAATGAGGGCTCCTCCTCCCCTACAGCCTCATCTCAGTCAAACACTTTAAATAACAACAGGTAAAATAATAACTTAGGGAGAAGCAGCACAGTAGCACCAGCAGTATCTCAGGAAGCCAAACTGTGGCAGAGCCTTTCTTTCCTCTCTTGCAAGAGCTTCTTCTCCACCGTTGTGTGTTAAGGCACTGTGTCCTTCCCCCATCTTCTTCCTCCCTTTCCTTACTTTGTTTCCCTGCAGACAAGCCCAGCTTAAGCTTCAAAACTCAAATCTTTAACAACTTTCTAAAGGTTTCACTGCCCTCATTTCATTTCAAGGCTGTTTTGAAGCCCTTCATTTCATTTTGATTTTGCTGGTTTGAGCTTGTGAAATTTAACACAGCCCTAATAGCTAACTCCTGTACCATGACCCCATAGGCAGCAAGAGCCTTACAAGTGACTCAAAGTACAGCCAGCTCTTCTGGTCTCCTTTCCCCCTCAGATTTGCCTCTCAAGGGATCCTTCTCACCAGTTCATGCACCTGAGTGGTAAGGTCAATTTAATGTTTTGATTCTGCTTTGATTAAACTGCTGAATTATTTTACTTTTTGCTTTGTACTGCCTTCCTAGTTCATTCCAAAATGTTTCATAATGGTAATTCCATTCAACTACAACCTCATGTCCATCTTAATGGCATGTCCTATATAAAACTTTGTCTCTCAAACAATACCATTTAGTTTGATTCAAATCTCAAGCAAATCCCAAGATGACTCTCAAGCAAATCCCAGAACATCATTCTCCCCTTGTACTCGGCCTTGGTGAGGCCGCAGCTGGAGTACTGCGTCCAGTTTTGGGCTCCACAATTCAAA
>NW_017728906.1:29474869-29498376 GCF_001723895.1 Crocodylus porosus
CCTGCCCTTTGGGCAGGGGGCTGGACTCGATGATCTCCTGAGGTCCCTTCTAGCCCTAATGTCTATGAAATCTATGAAATCTATGAAATATTATTTTGGCTCAAACCATCAGCATTATGAAAGTTAGAAACATTTGATACTTATAAATAATTCGCCATTAAATTTTACCATTTACCTCTCTCGCATTACTCAGGATGTTTCTTCTTTTGAACTCCAAATGAACATTTAAAAAACTGAATGCATTCCATACCAAGTAATATTTACTTATTAATTCATGAGTTTATTCAAATAAACAAGAATACATATTTGACAATATATTCATTTTATCTTTAGCCATCTTTCTTTCTATACTTTAACCTTTTATACAGATTGATTACATGAATATATAGATAATTGTATTTGAATGTCTCAACTGCATTTATGTGATAGACAAAGATATATTTCTAGTTTACAGACTATCTGTCCCTAATGACTCTTTATGCAATTTATTTGGTAACATAAATCAAATATTCACTCTCTGTGGAACACTTGTTTTACAGGCAAAATAGACACAATTTTAGATGGCAAGAATTACTGCAGAAGTGGGGCATCTTTCTATGACTCTCATCAAATAAGAGAGTTAACAAAACAAACACTTCTTTGTTGGCCATTTCAATCATATTCTAAAATTACTTATTCAAATTAATAATTAGCTTAAGTTTCACACAGGCCCAATCTAGCTTAAGTGAATACACACCCAAAGTTTCTTAGGAATTTTCCTCAACTGCATTCTGCCAGTAGACATAAAAATACCTCTGCTGAGTTGAGCAGCTAGCTAACAAGATGGCTAGTTACAGTTATTCAAAAAGCCCAAGGTAGTTTTATGATTCTTTGTAAGGGAGGCAGTTTAGAAACAGAATACACATTCAGCCTTAACAGAGGGGGAAGAAGGGGGCAAGTCTTAGTCTGGGTTCCACCATTTTTAAATCAGTCTATGTGTGTCAAACTTCTGTTCTGTTATGGGTATAGACCAGTTTCTGATCACTTATACAAGTGTAATGTCTGTACCATGTGAAGAAACTGAACTAAATAAACTGTTTACATTGAGTTTACACATGAAAAATAAACAAGATTAGTGTACACATGTAATTATTGAATGGTAATAAACTAAATTAAGGTTGCAAGCAAATTTTGTTTTGATATTTGATTTTGTTGCCTAAGGACACATCAAAATGAGTAAGGGCATGTGCTTGCAGTGGCACAAATTACTTCAATTCACGCCCCTGCCTGCATGCTTCATTGCAGGACAAAGTGTCATATAATGGGTAAACATCCATTGTCCAGTTTATTTCAGCTCTTCAGACAGAGAGAACTGGAGGCTGAGGCCAACATTCGTGCTGCGTGCAGCAGTCTTACCTGATGTCCTGGTGGTGTGCCAGAGCATCAGGGGAAGCATGGAGGCCAGCATTGCTCTGGATGGCCCAGCCTCCATTTATGCCATTACACCCTTTTTTGTGTGGATTATGCTGCTTTTTCTTCTGGCACTTTTTTTGTTTGGTTGGTTTTTTTGCTACTGGGAAATCTCAGTAAATGTTGCTGCCCTGCTGCAAATTTACAGCATGATGCATGTTTAATGTTCACCAGATGCAGTTTTGTGGTGCCATAAAGAGGTCTGTGGTATCATAGACTGCTTGTCTGGACATGGCCTAAAACTTTTAAATCCAGTAAAATTTAAAGAGATTCTCAACACTGCTGTGTTCAGTCTTAGATCAAGGTAGCATTTTTCATTTGAAATGCACTTGAAGTGAATCAGAAAGTGTTACTGAATTATAAAGTATAGGTGTTCCTTTGAAACCAAGACATTAAAAAAACACTTTACTGTACTTTTCGAGTTGATTTCTAGTTCCAGGTTACATACTGTGGTTAAGTAGTGTAGGACTTACTTTCTTCTTCCTACTGTCTGAGGGAAATGGGTGTGATCTGTATCTAAACGACCAAGAAATGTAGTAGCTGAATCATTTGGGCTTGTTTGTGCTTTTTAATGGAACGAAGTCCCTTCTGAATATTCAGAATCAATATAATCTTGTTAAGTGCTAATGTAGAGTTCAGAATGAGTGGCAAATACATGTTTTCACAAATAGATACTCATAGATCTACGTATAAGTCCAAGAGTCATCAATTATTACACGGGAAAAGTGCAATTCATTTTTTATATGTTCTGTTCATTAGTCAGATCAATCAATGCCAGAAGAACCTAGTTTAGTCATGAGTGGTACTTTAATAAAAGTGTCCTTTACAGGAACTTGTCAGATTTAATGTAGCAGAAATGGCATAAAATAATATTTAGAGTATGACATTTTAAAAGATTACAAGATGTTTATATGAAATACACACATTACTCTGAATGAAAGCTTTGAAGTTGTTAGGTATTTTGACATGCCCAAATCATTCATCTTAGTTCTCTTAAAGAAATGGGTAAATATAGCACTAATTGTTTGAGATCTTCTGCTAGCCAAACAGAAAGATAGCAATGTCAACACAAACATATATTCTAGTAAGAAGAAATTATGGCATCGGCCACATAAAGAGTTGTGACTCAGATAGCATTAGTCTTTTATTCTCTTTTACTCCATGGGGAAGTAGGAAATAATTTGGGGCATCCATAAATGTAAGGATTTAGAGTGAGGGGCCACAACTCCACGCCATCACCCTGCTGTTGCCAGGCACTGGCTTCTGCCCTGTGCTTGCCTCCACTGTCAGGGCAGAAATCTGGGGTGCCAGGGGGACGACATGTGCCAATGGAGGCATCCCAATGCTTTCAATTTTGCTAAATCTTATGACTTGGTAAAAGTAAAATTAGAGTCCCTATTGTAGATACTTTCATGAAAATGAAGAACTCCTGTTTTCTAAGTCATGGGCAGGGAAAGAAATAGAAAGAAAATACACTTGTGGAATAACCCAAATTAGTTACAACCAAGAAGAAATCAAATTGGAAGAAGTGAGCCTAAGAATTCAGCATGTTAAGGATATGGGAAGGATTGAAAAGAGGAGA
Organism: Crocodylus porosus; assembly: GCF_001723895.1. NCBI lineage: Eukaryota > Metazoa > Chordata > Crocodylia > Crocodylidae > Crocodylus > Crocodylus porosus. The sequence continues at coordinate 29,477,901 of NW_017728906.1, forward strand.
TTGCAAGAGTTGGGGAACACTAGAGGCAGTGTAAGAAAGAAAAAGGAAGCAGCAAGGACTATGTCATAAGAGCAGGATTGGAGGCAGAATGAAAGGGCATAGGAAAGGGATGTCAGGAAGCACGTCTCTAGAGAGAAACTGAGAGCAGTTAAATGAAAATTAAGGGAGGCAAATGGTAATATAATTAATTTGTTACTTAATTATTTGGAGACACTATAACAGCTTAATATTATATAAATGTCACTGTTTGTTATACATTAGAGTGGAATATTACATAATTTCATAATACATTAAGATAACAATACCTGAATTTGCAGTCCGATATAATAAAAAACTATCAATACCAAATTGAAGTGATGTGAAAAAAACCTCTGAGACCCCCACTGCTACAAGGTAATATTACAAGATTATATTGTTGAAAATAATGTGACTTTTAGGCCAAACTGAATTCAAGGATCTAACTCATTAACCCTTGAGGTTGATGATACTATATCTTTTTTCCTCTGCCATACAGTTTTATTGGTTGAATCTTTGGGATCTGGAAATCTCCTGTGTGCTCTTACTCATGTTAAGGATAGAAATATATCTTCTTTCTATTCTGCTCTGGCCATATATTTTGCCCTGGTGAACATGCACCAAGTTGTCACTTAAGACTATTGGACTTGAATAAACAAATTTTATTATGCAACAGATTATTTTAATTTAAATTAAAATTTCACATCTGTTACATTTTTCCTGTCAGGAAGAAATATTCCTAACTTGCCACATGCATAATTAAATATGGCAGCATTTTTATTTCAAACAGTCATCTTGTTTGTGGATATTTGTGTGTTACAGGACAAGGAACATCCATAGAAAATGTTTGAGTTTTTGATAGCGAACAGATTAATTAAGGCTGTAATCTAACAGCTTCCAACATTTAGGGCTTGTGAAGAAAACTTTCTTCTTCACACTTTGGTTTGGCTTTTATTTCCCAATTTTTAATATGTAGCAAGTGAAATATTTGTCCATAGTTTAAGAGTGTTGGCAAGCTGATTTTTTTCCCAGTATTACTGAGAATATGCAGTTTACAGATCAGATATGGAACTTCATATGCACATGTATGATTGTTATATCTAAGTGTCAAGGACTGGCTGAAGAGCAGCTATGACACTCCTTGGTGGCACAGCTACTGCCATCCCACTCTGACTCCTCAAGGTACCCTCCCTTTCCTGCCTCATTTTGATGGATATTATAGTACATAGTGAGGCTGCCCCTGGTCCTGGAGTGAGTTATAGTTCACCTCACAACAGCTTTTTTGATGCCAGCTGGCACCAGTCTTGCCCCTTAGGCACTGAATCATGGCCCTCTCCTCCCTTTATCTAAACCTTAAGGGACAAGTCACCTTAGGGGGCAAGAACCATGGCCTCCTGCTTCACCGTAGTCATACCCAGGCCTCGCAGGTGTTCTTTGGATTCATTCGCTGAGCCCTCTGGCCCTGTCCATCACACAAGTTACTTAGGCTGCTGTTGCTCCACACTAGCTCTCAGCCCTCTGGGTCCCTAACCCCAAGCCAGGCTGCTTTCACTACCTGCAGTGTACCCCTCCCAGCCTTGACCTGACTCATCCAGTTCCCTGGGCCCCTGGCCCACACAAGGCTGCTGTTGCTTTTCAGCCCTCTGAAACCCTGGCCCCAGGCCAGACTGCTTTCATGGATTGGCCCTTCTAGGATCTATCCCCTGTAGCCAAAATCTGGCCCTTCAGTTAAACACAAGACAGGCATAAGCAAACTGTTTCACAGCTAATATTCACCCACACTCTGATTCACTGCTCCACTGCAAGCCATACACCCTATTTAGTTTTTTCCATCCAGCTTTCTCTAGAAGATTGGTTGCCTGTGGACCCATTTCCTGGAGTCTCTCTTCCCTAGGAACTCCTCTCCCCGCATCAGGCAGGGCCAGATTGCCTACTTTAAGCACTGGGTTTTTATGCCTCAAAGCACCACCCCTTCCAGTCATAGGGCTTCCCCTTTTCTCAAAGACCAGCCTACTCTCTTCTGCTGCAGCCTAATTTAGCTGCTTTCAGCCTTTACTCCCTGGCTGCCTGGAGATCGGCCCCTTGTCTACTTACTGCCGTACAGATGGCTTCCGGATAGTCACTCCCAGTAAAAGCCCCTATCCCTGTTGTCTCTGGCCTGCTTGCTTCCTAGCAACTGGCCTTTGTTCAGTTGTTCGCCCCATACAACAAACTTGGTCTGCTGCCCTCTTCTCTTGAAGTAACAGGAGCCTCTGGCTCCCTGTTATAGTAATACAATATCAGATGCATATATCATATCTTATAAATGTATATATTAAGTGAGAAGTTATTTTTCCTGTGTTCAAGTAAAATTCATGCTGAATTCTATAAGATCCAAAGTTTTTGACAATTACACCAAGAACCTGTGAGTAAGCCATTTAACTTTGAGGAATCCTAGCCTGAGATCAACTTATATTTTAGCAGTCTAGAGACAGCAGTCCTCAGCTAAGAATGACTGAGAGATAGATGCTATCTGCTACTCTGATCATGGGCAGGACAGACATGGCAACTGTTGAAGAGACCCTGACAGTAGTATCAAGTCAATGGCTATCCCTTGTGGATGATTTATATCAGCAGATTTCGGTGTATGGATGAAAATGTGTATACTAAAGGTATACTAAGGCACTGGAATATTTGAACAACTCTGATCCCCTTGTGAAGATCCAGGTATTTAAACAACTTTTTTTTACTTCATTTTGGTCCTGAGCATGGGTTAAAGTCCTTAAATATTCCTCTATGCAAAAAAGGAGCATCTGTATCATATATAAGGCTATCCTTCATTCCTGGGTTTATCTCACCAAACCAGCATCTGTAATAGTTATTTTGCATTTTTATCTGCAGTGCCAAAGGATTTACTAGGCACTTCAAAAACAGAAAGTTTCCAAGGCATCTAGTTAACAGCTAATAACTCCAACAACAAGAAAAAAGATATATTTGCGTACAGGCTGTTATTGATTTAAAAACAGATTCAAAAGTCAGAAAGAGAAAAAAATTCTAAAATCACCTGCATGGTGTATTATGGTTTCCACCTGACAATTAAGAAAAAGTGAGTCACTGACTTGACTTATTGATTATCCCAAGAAGGTCATGGAATCACTCCATTTCATTCCTCAGTGATTGAAAGAATTGTTAGCCCATTTGCACTGACAGAAATCTTCCATAATCAATTTTTGTGCCAGTGGTAGCAGGTAACAACCAAATCAGCTGCAAATGAGGAAGCACTGGCCTTATGGCTTCAAACAGACTATAGACATGAATTACCTAAATTTCATAGAGATAGCACATTCCTGCAGTGATTCTGATCTAGGAAGCATTTGTTGAACTCTTGATCACAAGCAAAAGCATCTTCCAGTGTAGGTTATTAGAGGATGAAGCTCTGCTTGGTCATGTGAGGTTGGTGAGGCCGCAGCTGGAGTAATGCATCTAGTTTTGCGCTCCACAATTCAAAAAGGATGTGGAGAAGCTTGAGAGAGTCCAGAGAAGAGCCACGCGCGTGATCAGAGGTCAGGAAAACAGACCTTACGATGATAGGCTGAGAGCCATGGGGCTCTTTAGCTTGGAAAAGTGCAAGCTCAGGGGTGATCTGGTGGCCACCTATAGGTTTATCAGGGGTGTTCACCAGGAGGAACGATTGTTCACCAGAGCATCCCAAGGGATGAGGATGTCAAACAGTTATAAACTCCAGCAAGACCATTTCAGGCTGAATATAAGGAAGAATTTCTTCACTGTTCAAGCCCCCGAGATCTGAAATAGCCTTGCCACCAGAGATGGTTCAAGCACCTACATTGAACACCTTCAAGAGAAATTTGGATGCTTATCTTGCTGGGATCCTATGACCCCTTCTGACTTCCTGCCCCTGGGGCAGGGGGCTGGACTCGATGATCTTCTGAGGTCCCTTCCAGCCCTAATGTCTATGAAATCTATAAAATCTACGTTTGGGCAGTGAGGATTTTGCTCCATCCCAGTGTGAACTGCAAGAGGTACTGGGTTAGCAGAGCTCATTGAACCAGATGGAGAGAAACTGACTTAAATCAACTGAGGGACAAGCCTAATATGCTTTTAAAAAGCAACCACTGTACACATATGCTGTTTAACCCAATTAAAAATAATACCAGCATATGTTTGTCTGTATTACCAGCCAGGTCTCCACGATCTTTTATACTGGCCCCTTTTGCTAAGTCAATACTTACGATAGCTTCCCCCCTGTACACCTAGAATGGGTTATAATACAGGTAATCCCTGTACACCTGGGATGCTTCTGAGGTTTCCCTTCACAGAGTATTAAAACCCTTATTGTTCTTGTTCCTCATTTAAACCAGCCAAATAAAGAAGGAATAAAGTGCTTTATCCCAAGAACAGTTCTGCACAAGGCAGAAACAGTGTGCTCTTAAATACTTTTCCACTTGGCTGCTGCAAATTTTATGTACATAAGACAAGATTTCTGAAACATACTGTGGTACCTTCTTTGAGAAACAGTAATTTATTACATTGAGCCACTTAGTACACTTCTGGCTAACAGCTGTGAGTGTCCTTTCCTAAGGGGATACAAGTCCTAGAGAGAGGTTTATATTTAATTTACACATGTGTGAATGTATAGACACTGTCAGAACTATTGATCAGACATCAGTGGACAACAATATATCTGTTCTTTCATAGAGCTGTTGTAATGATCAATATCCACTTCTCCAAGTTCTCAACAAGAAATTACCCATACGATCTTCCATATCTGTCTAACTATCTAGTTTTATGGACATAATTAGAGATAAAGAATTATGCAGAAAGAAAAGGCAAAAGGACTTGTGATCAATAACCAATTAAACAAGCAACATCCCTGTATTCAGATAATTCAGTTCTGTTTCAGCACAAACCATGAGATGAAGTCTTGAGAGAAGTATTCAAATCTCTAAACTATAAACAAAAGGAGGTCATAAAAATGGCACTTCCTATTATACATTTTGTTGCTAGAGTTAGTATTTTTATTATTTATTAATGTGTTCATGACTGTCCTTCATACTCTTTCTTATGGTTTAAAGATATTGGAATAGTTGATATTTGGGTTGGACAAATCTCTATATGAAAATGTTACCCTTCACAGAAATATGTGGAGAATGGATCATATGGGAAAGTATAGCTTGAGGTAACTGCTTTGCTACATGTTCCACTTCCCCTTTTTACTCCTAAGTACCCTGTGTTAGAGGAACAGACAATAAAGGCCCCTTAGATCATTATAGAGTTATTAAAATATTTGGGAAGAGCTATTTCAGATGCTATATCAACTCTATCTTGGACAGTTTATGAACTCCTTTACAGTGCTGGCTTAACACCTCAAGGGTTCTTTAGATTTCTATACCTTTCTTCTTAGTGAAACATTTTTTGTTTTGTTCTGTTTTCGGATCTCAAAGTACCAAAAGACACAACCCATCTTGGAGCAATTAGGAATTGCATTACCTCTTAAGAGCTCAGGGAGGATTTCTTCTTCAGAATTCTTGCTCAAGTTCCCATGTGTACAAGGGGAAGTAACTGTTGTAGCTGGGCATTGACAGACAGGAACAGAGCGCCATCTCCCTCCAGCCTTCCACACAGTATTCCAGCACAGCACAGAAAATTATCTGTATTCAACAGTAAGACTTACACAGATTACTTCACCTATGGGAAAACAGGAACTGGCCTGTGACCCAATTAGTGTTCAACCCAGCCTGTTGTAGGATCAGTCAGTGCTACCCTTTATTCAAAGCTATCACCAGTTAGGTCTTGAGGTTGGCCACTGTCGCAGGGCTCTCAGGCATCCTGCGACTGAGGCTAGAAATAGTTCGGGAGAGACCCCTAGGGGTGGAAAAGGGGAAGCACAACTGCCAGTTACTAGGATTGCGCAGGTGCCGGTTGCCCTAGCAACCAGGGAAGCCGGGAGCCAGGAAGGGGCGGAGCTTAGCCCTTCTTAAGCCCAGGTAGAAGGCCAGGAGTTTAGTTCCCCTCTGGTGACCGCAAGAGCAGGAGCTCTGCGGGTGAACTGAGCAGCCCAGGTCAAGGGTGCAGCCTGACCACTCTGACCGGCCGCAATGATGCAGGGGAAAAGGGAACTTGGGCGGAGGTAAGGCAGAGCCTCCATAGAGCGGAGCTGGGTCTATGAGCTTGGGGCTTATGATTACGTTACGAGCCGGTAGGCTTCTGGTTCTGTTGTAGCCGCTTGGCTCATGATTTTTGTTGCTGTTATACCAGAGGACTGGGTGATGCTGTAGGGGTGCGAGGAGGCCTCACAGGGCTCCCCAATAGCTGGGGGCATCCCAGTGCCCAATGGGAGCACAGTAAGCAGTGCCACAGTGGGCACTGGAGAGTACTGGAGAGGCGCTCGGTGTGTGGGGCTCGTAGCCCCAGCCGCAAAGGGGGCAAGAAGCGCGGGAGGTGTGGCATAGGCCCCAGAGGGGGCAAGAAGCACAAGAGGCGTGGCATAGACCCTGGAGGGGGCAACTAGCCCGAGAGGCGAGGCTTAGAACCCCAGAGGGGGCAATGGGCGCAAGAGGCACGGAAAAGGCCCTAGAGGCGGCAACGAGCATGGGAAGCGCGCGACAAGCCCAGACGAGGGGCAGTAAAAAGCCCGAGAGTGAGAAGGGCACTGATGACCCAAAAGATGAAAGAAGGGGCCGGGACCTGATACTATGTCCTGGGAGAGGATCATTCTGGCAACAACTGTGAGGCTTGGGCTGCGGTGCAGGGGAAGAAGGGAGCTGCAGACAGCACCCCCGACCATTGGGGCACACATAAATGGGCAGCCTCCCACTAGGTTTCATCATTCTTCACTTACGAACAAGATCAAGACATGGCAGGAGAGAATAGGCGGGCCTATTCACCATTGCAGAAATCCGGAGCTGCACATGCAGAGAGACTCCAAAAGTGAGACTCCTGTCACAGCCACACATTGCCTCCTCCTCCCCCTACCCTCTACTGTTGGCAACCTGGATCGTCCTGACTTTTTCCCCACTCTGACCTCAGAGGTCCACCCTGGTAGCTTGCATCTTGATGCTAAAGTCACACAGGGAGGCTGCGCTTAGAGAGTAGTGGGCTCAGAGTACCCTGACTGCTCAGCTGGTCTTGAGCCTGCTCAATTCAAATCCTTCCCATACTATACAGCCTCTCTGTCTCAGAGTTGTTGCCTTGAAGAAGCCCTTCAGGCCTCAGACCTTAGATCCTCAGCTCTCTGGCTTGGCCCCCTCGCTCTAGCTGGGCCCCTTAGTCCCAGGTCCTAGTTGCACCAAGATGGGTTTGTACCTTAGTGGGCTATTTTGAGTTCTGATATACAATGAAAAACTAAACTAAAAGCTTACACAAAGACCATGTTCCTAGACCCTGGGCTGCATGGTCTCCCAGCTCCAGCCTCACCCTCCTGGGCTCTAGGTCCCTCAGTCCCTCTTGCCCTCCCAGGCTCTGGGCCTTTGGAGATTCAGAATCTCTTTCCTCTTCCATACCTTTAGGGTTTTGGCCCTGTACCCACAGTCCATTTTGTTACAGGCTCAGCTCCTCTGTTTGCAGAAAGGTCCTCCAGCAATAGGAATAGCACATCCCCCAAAGCCTGCCTGCAGCCTCCAAGCTTCCCCTCACAGCTGCTCCTGGTCCTCCAGTATTCAAACACAAACACAGGCCTAAGCCAAAACTGCTTCCAAACTGAAATCCTTCCCCACAGCTTGGGGCTATGTCATACCACAGTAACGAATAAACATATAGCCAGAATAATGCCTGGTACTGCTGCAGCTTCCTTTTAGCCTTGGCCCTGGCCCCCCCTCTAGCAGTATTGCCAACTCTCATGATTTTTGTCATCATTCACTCATAAAGTCTACACTTTGGGAATATGAAAAGCATAGGGTATGTGTAGATGAAATGGGGACCCAAAATCGAAGCATTCAGTTTTTAAAAACACTGTTTCAATTTATGGCCCTTTAAACCCCCGTGTTATGCACATGCCCCACTGACTTACCTGCCTCTCCTGCAGTGGAGACAGGAGGGCAAGCTGTCGGCAGGCGGAGCAGTCCCAGGGCTGTCGGGGGAGAGGGAGGGCTGGTGCTTCCCTCCACAGCAGAGGCTACCCTTCCCTCCCAGGCAGACCTGCCTGCAGGCACTCAGCTCAGGGAGTCCCGGGGGGCACCGCAGCTGTGGAGGGAAGCACTGGGCTCCTGTACACCTCAGACAGGCAGGGAGGCTCTAGGAGAGATAAAGGATGAGGCTCACCACTTTTCTTGGGTGGAGCCTGCCTTCCCAGGTGGCTGGAATTACTGTGCAATATGCCACCAATGCATGCAAACACCAACACCATTAAAGATGTGCAAAAGCATTTAACCCACTTTAAAGTGCCATGCGCACATGCCCCTCATTTTGTCTACACACAACCATAGCACTTTCATATATATATATATATATATAAAAGAAAGAGCTAAGTTTTTCACTCTCTGGGTCACCTGAAAGCAACTTCAGAAATTAATCTGTTAAATGTACCACAATAAAGTCCATCATTTTAATCTAAAGCAAATATTAATATTTATTAAACACCTTCAGCCAAGATTGCCCAGTAAAAGGATATTTATTTCATGCAGATTAAAGGATTATCAAAGGCAAATTAAAAAAAAACAAATAAATCCATCCTTTCAAAAAAAGAATATATTTTGACCCAAGATAGCAGCACAATAAAAGTTTATCAATGCACTTCATATTTTTAAACAAAACTCGTTTAAATGCTTGACAATTGTGATACAACGAAACTTAAAATATTTTGATTGGAATGAAAATGTACCAGATATGCCCAATCTCCAGTGGAAAGGTTTAATTCATAGACAATTTACTTCATAGAGTTCCCCAGAAATGTGAAGACATTCAAAACCCTAGATAGAATAGATATTTTGTACCTTACATGCTGGTTAACTAGAAATTGGCCTTCAGCTACTTGCTTAGCTTGTTCTCCAAAGAACAACCCTAAAAGCAGTACTTTGGAGAAAGACATATTATCTGACAATGCTGATTAGACAAAGATTGTTCACAGTGGAGTTCATTTCAGAGCTGAAATAGTCTCTTCCATTTCTAATGTCTATGAATACATGGAAAAATCATGAGATAGTATACTGCAGGGAATAATTTTACATCTGGCAGAAAATTTACGAGATAAGATGCAGGTCTGAACCACCTCTGATTTCCTTGCTATAAATAAATTGTAAATGGGATCATTTTGGAGTTATGTGATACTCCCCTCTCTTCAATTGTAATTTCAATCCTTTCAATGCTTTCTGCACTCTGAAGAATAAAATATGTTTACAACATTATCCCCTTTGTCTGAGGCAATCTGAATTCATAACGCCCATCCCCCGCAGATCCCCTTTCTTTAGGCTGCTCCCCTTTGCACAAATATTTATTGAGCCAGAGCAGTAAGGAGACTGCGTAGTGTGTTTGTTAGTGTACTCATATGGAAAAGACAGCCTACCAGTGGATGCAGCCAGCATGCTCTCCCCCTCCCAACAAAGGGTGAACTTATGTTCTGTTCGTTACTAGCCTAACCTAGGCCACTTACAGAAAACCACACAATTTAGATTGATTCCACCTCAGGCTTTTTAAACATCTGTACTTAGCCCATATCTACTTTCAAATCCTTTGTTTCCTCCTTTTCTGGCTTTCACAGTCTGGAATAGCCTTCTAGCCTTTCTCCATCTCCTTGATTCTCTATTTTTTGTTTTGATCTGGACATTTATTTTTCCTTCCTTACTTATCTCTCTCAATTTGTCACCCTCAGTGATTTTTATTTTTAATATACCCTTTGTGGCTGTAGTAGTTAACCCTGTGACGTATTATAGGACATAGTCTGTTTGAAAAGATGCTTTACAACATTAAGCTGTATTGTATTGTCTTAAAAACAGACAGATGTGATACTTGGAAATACATGGCTTGAAGTTGAAAGAATTGCTTAAGTTACAGATTTAATATTTTTCTGTCAGAGGACATTTTAAATGTCAAAACTCAGGATTGCTTAAAAGAAGCTTATCCATATAATGTAAATGTTTGGCAACAAGAAATGGGTCATAGCTTGAGCTTCTGCCACACATCAGGTGTCCTGAGTGCATGAAAGTGTAACTAAAAGTCTCTTATCTAGTCATTAGCTGATTCTGACAGCAAAAAATAAGATTCATGCACTAGACAGAAGATCTCAAAGATCTATGCAGCTATCACCATGGAAAATCTCTGAGGCAAAAAATCTAATGCCAGATGAGCAGCAGCATTACAAAAAGTGTAACAACAATATTTACAATTGATTACAGTGAAAAGTGTGACAAATCAGAGAAATGAGAAACAACTAGGTCATATTTTCAAAACAGCAAAATGGAGAAGCAGAACTTGACAGTCAGCTGTTTGTTCAAACATAACTTTAGGGAAACAATTCAACTCTTGAAGATTTTTTTTTCTTCCCCTTGAAATGTCTAGGAAAGCAAGGATAATTAGAAAAGCCATGCTAGAAAGCATAATGATTTTGGGAGAGAGAGAGAGTGTTAGGAGTAGCAACTCAGTGCTGACTTCAGTATTAAAGCAGCTTACTGAAATATTGCCTTTATGCAAACTAATGGTCTTTATGAGCAATGCCTGAGAAGCTGAAACCTTAGAAAATCAAACAGAATCAGTCAAGAGAAAGGGGTAGGGGAGTGTGGAAGAAGGGAAAGGAGAAAAGTGGTGTTAATGCACTATTACAATTGCAAGCATAGCTACTCAAAATGAGGAAATTGCAAAAGATAAGAAATCAGCAACATTAACTCAGTATGATGACATCTCTACATTTGCATAAATCAATCACAGTATTCTGATTGAAAGGACAAATGGGAAAAAACTGACGGAAGGAAGAAGATATCATGCAAATTACAAGCTATATTAAATAAGTCCTTGAATCACTTTGAACTATATCCAGAAATGACAAAAATAAGTATCCAGTTATTTCAAAAGTCATCCTCACAAGCAACAGCAAAAAGAACAAAAATAGAGACTATATATAGCACTGACTCTACATTATAAGTAAACTGGTATTGCATTCACTCATATGACCGACTATTTAAAGCACGGGGAAAGATTCTAGTATTAGACTGTCCTTGAAAACATCTCAGACTTTGACTAACCACACTTTCTAACTACTCAATTGAGTTATAAGTAAAACTTCATAGCCTCTTAGCGAGAAGGAGATTAAGCAAACAATTAAACCCTTTTCTGCACCAGTAGCCATCAGAGCTTCAAAGGAAAAAGCATAAAGACAGAGTGACAGATGTAAATTGATGTAAGCAACAGCCTTATTTATTTATTTATTTATTTCCTGTACCAATCTACAAAGCTGCTCATGTGCCTGGGGATATTTTAGGCAAGATCCTCACCTATTGATAGGTAATGATTTAGATTTCTTATCTGCTTCCTTTCCAGAGAAAATGTTGTACCTTGCTTACTCCTAGTTTCACGTACATAGGCATAGAGAGAGAGAGAGAGAGAGAAATCTGCCACCTTCAGCTTTCTCTGCTTCTTGATACAGTCCTTTTTTCTTTCCATAATGAAAGAGAGCAGAACGCAGGCCAGGGTGGCACTTTGAAGACTAATTCATTCAGAAAGGCATAAGCTTTCACAGGTGATGTCCTAGTTCATCAGAAATCAACATAGTCCTTTTGGTTCTCTCTCTCCTTCTGGTTCAGCAGGAACATGATGATTGCCCCAGAGAAAATCCCACACTGTTTTGTTTTTTTTAAACAGCATATTCTTTTGATTGTTGAAGAGTTTTCTGGTGACAAACTCCTCATAAACTCCTCGTACATTTGTTCCTTGTCCCTATTGTCTTCCCCAGTATATTTCTCATCATTCAGTGTCATTAAAAGCTACAATATATGACACTAGGATTGATTTTGATATCAAACCAAGAAAACTGGTGAGCTGCCCTACTTTTCTGATCTACTTTAACCACTCCTAATTATCTTATGTACCATGACATCTGAAATTGCACATTGTTCTACTTGCCTCTCTTCATTTACACACAGGTGCCTGATTCCAGTATCACATGGTGCTTTTCAAATTAGGAAACTGTAACTACAAAAAGGCACCATTAACTTAACTTTCACCTTCCTTACCACAGGAGGATAGAGTCATAGATGCCTCAAGATCATATATTGTATCACTGGTAACATTCAGAGATCATATTAATCACTCCTGTAATGTCAAATAAAGGGGGCTGTAGGAGGTTGCAGCTTCTTGCTTTTTGCAAGGAAGAAATACCAACTTCTCTATAACTTTGTAATCATAATATATGTTATATATTACAAGTCAATATAAAGTTAGCACAAATATGAAAATATGTTTTCTCATACCCAATATCGGAAATTTGGCCCTTGTTCTTAATCCAGTGGTTCTTAGTCTTTTAGCCCTATGGGCCAGATGAGTGGCATGGAGGTGGTCCACAGAGTGGGACAGTTCATAGGCTGGACCTAGCATGAGATCAGCTGCACACCAACCTGATCCTGCATTCTGGGTCTATCTACAGAGTGACACTGTGAGACGGTCACCCAAACCACAGAGCCCCCTACAGGTTAATACATTTGGCTTCCAGAGCTGTGGCAATTAGTGCTGCCGCTGCTTCCCTGCCACCATATTTCAAGACCAATGGGAGCCACATGATCTGGGTGACACAGCCCTGAAGGTTAGAAGTAGAACAACACTGGTATAATCTGTGTTCATGGTTATGAATATAATTTAAAGTATCACCATACAAAGGCTTAACAATCACTAAGGGTACTTACAGCTATTCAGACAGATTTGGTGGAAGTTAGACTGTGTTAAAAATAGTCACCTGATCTAAGGGAAGTTAGAATGGGAGACTAGCAGGTGCGCTTGAGGAAATGAAGGGGTAAAAGAGTCTACAGAGGGTAGGGGTCCACAAGGGGACTTGGGGGAATCAAGGAGGATAGTGGGGTTTGCAGGGGATATGAGGGGATCAGGGGGTTAGTGGGGTCTGCAGTGCTGGCTGGGGGGATTGGGGGATATTAAAGTCTGTGGGAGGGGCTTGAGGGGGTTAATAAAATCTGAGAGTCACTCCAATACTGGAAAAACCCTCAAATCCATCAGCCCCCCTAATGCTGCTGGACTGTTCCTGATCTCATAAACCACTCCCAGGACCAGTTTTACTAGCAGGTTCATTGGTCCTGGGAAGTCTGAATGAAGTAAGTCAGGGTTGAGTGAGGGGTGAGTGGATTTCAGGGGCAGAGGGGCTGGCAGAATTGGAGGAGGTCTACCTCGCCAAGAAACAGGGGCTATTTTTAGCTGGGTAATTCCCCTCACTGCTACAATGAGAAACACCCCTGGTGAACCAACCCCCTCATATTCCTGCCCACCCCTTCCCTTACTCCAAGTTACTTCCATTGGCTCCCAGCAGCAGTAAACACTGGTAAAACAAGCACTGGAGCAGCTTGTGACATCAGGGTGGTTGGCAGCCTGGGCAGGGGGTGATTGGTCAGTGGGAGTGGTTGTCTATCTGGGGGTGAGGGGAAGGGCCAGGATGACTAAAAATAGTCCATTGCCAAGGGGAGAGTAAGAAAAGCACAGCCCTGGAGCTGGGACCACTGGCTGGGCTTTCCTAGCCCTGGGGCTGTGCCAGGAATATGTACAGAAATACAGTTAGATAGGTCTTGCTGTAGAGTTACCATATATCCAGTTTTAAAAAAGAGGACACCTGTGGGAGGGAGAAGGAGAAGGGGGGGGGGGGAGCGGGAGGGATATATGATGGCGGGGGCAGTGATTCTTATCCCATGTCTAGATTGGCTCTTAAAACCTTGAGAGAAACTGGAATTAACTGAAACTTTATCTGAATTGCTCCAGTCTACCCACTCTTTACCTTTCTTGGTGGTGTCTTCTTTCCCACCACTTCCCATTCTATATAAAACCCCTTCTTTTTGCCATTCCTTTCATCCGCATTTCTTTCTATAAATGGCCTTCCATTTTTAAACAGCTGTCTCCTTCTTAAAAACTTCTTTGCATTTATTCCTTAATCCAAGTTAGAACATTCCCTGTTGTCCTTCTTTTTAATATGTAAAATATCAAGCTTCATTCTTTCAGATGAAATGAAACACAAATTTTGTAGGTGTCTGAGCCAGCATGCTGGACCAAATAGTCCTGTCAAATAAGTAAGACCAATTTAGACAAAAGTCCTGACTTTTTCGTACATAAAAAAATGGAAAGCCCTTGATAGTTGTCATATCCCTTCTCCAACAGCCTACAGGAACCAAAGCTCATCATATATAATTTATCTTCTTAGAACCTGATCCAAAAATCCACAAAAGCCAACAGGAGTCTTTTCATTTACATTGATGGGCTTAGGATCTTCCCATAATTTCTCATCTAATTAATCTTGCCTCATTATTTTTCTTCAGATACAATACAATCTCATAGAACAAACTCAACAGAATAGCACAATAATACCAGAATTTCTATTCTCTTTCCAAAAAAAGAACAATCTTCCTGTTTCTGAAGATTGGTTTTTGAAAAGTTGTATAATCTGTCTGGCATCAGTTATGGATATTAAATCAACAGATGTGTTCATCAGTCACTAAATTGCAGATTACATAGCTGACATTTCCTTCTTTTTTAGCTTTATGAATTTAGTGTTGCTGTTTCATATAGACTGGGTCAAGTTCACACATTTGTAATGTTTCCAACTTGTTTTAGCAGGTGCACTTCTGTTTCTGCTGTGTGGTTTGGCAGAATACCCTGAATGTATAAGTTTATAACAGATGTCTTAATGTTGTAGCATATGTATTATATAGGCTATGGATTGTATCAAATAAAATTATCAGAAAGTGGCAAATTTCTTTCACTGCTTGCCTGTTGTTGGTCATTCCAGGAGTACTCAGGTTTAAAAAAAAACAAAAACCCAAAACACATTCATACACACATGCTGTGTTTTGAATGTGTCAAGTATATCCCATCTCCTATTGTTTTCCATAAAAAGCACACTAGAATTAAAAGAAATTTCAATCTGACTCAGTTAGTTGGTTGTGATGAAATATGAGTCTTCTGCAGACCTACCTCCCAATATCCAAACTGAACTGTAAATTAATACATTTTTAGATTAGAAAAAAAATCATATATAATTTCACATTTTTAAAAGCTTTGTACCTTGTTTCAGTGTTTTTTTTCTGGCTGACCTTAGAAATGTCAGAACACTACAAGCAGTTCTCACAGTAACCCCATCCCAGCTTTGCAGACTCAGAAGTTTTGGATAGATGAGATAAATTCTGGCAGCCATTCAGACTCTAATTTTTATCTAAATTGCCAAAGTTTCAGTTTCATCCATGACTAGTTAAAGCCACATTTTGTGTTGTCTTGTTATACTATGTGGACTGTGACTATACAACACATTTGGGCCCCAGATGGACTCATGAATTTTAAATATCCTATAAAACTGTTTAGTGATAAAGCCTACAAAATGAGGATTTGATAGTTGCTTTCATTTTAAAAGGCTGGTGAACAATAGCAATTAACAGCTGCATATACAGCCTTTGACACAAAAAATGTTGTATAAATTTCTATTAATATTAATTCTTGTACTATATGTAATTTTACATCTGGATTTTATTTTAAACAGTAATATTAAAGTAATTTACTTTTATTTTAATACAATCTAGAGTACAAACAATGTAGGTTTAACAATCTAGTAACCTCTCCATAGTCCCAATTAAGTATTCATTGATAAACATTAAATGGAAACGAACTGTCTAGAAGCTTATAGATGAAATGCAGTTCTCCTATTTTGTCCACTGAGAATATCAGATGTGGCAAAACTTCAATTTCATAAAATGCCGATTTTTCACTGTCTAAATTCAATTTACTGGTAAAAGGACAAAACATTTAGAAACAGGCTACTCTTATCTTTCCTTACAATAGTGCTTCAAACTTAATAATTGGATTTTATCATTGCTTATCATTCTGCGAGGAAAGAAAAACTGCTCTGAGAAAAACGAAAATGAAAACCAGTATACACTTCAGGCTAGCACATTATCACTGGCATTTATAACTTGCAACTAAACTACCTGAATTACTGATTATTTAGTGCATTAAATTACTGAAGGCAGTAACATATTGCCATATAACTTTACAATGGCGCTTGTGGAAAAAATGATATGGCAAAAAATACTGCCAGAAGTACCTTAAGCTATTAAGCAGCAAGAAGTTGTTAAATATCCCCCGCCCTGCCTTCTTTTTTTCCCAGCCAGTCAGCCAAGGAGTTAGTTTTAGAACTGCCTGTTCCTCCCTGCCTTGTAGTTACTTCCCTTATCAGGCCAAATGGTAACTATTGAATAGTCAACCTCTACTAGCCTTACTGTCCAACCTAGCAAAGCGCTTCTCTGTTTTCCTCATCAGACCTGGTGAACATTTCAGTCCCATCTCCCTGCATCAGTGCTGGCCCCAGCAGTCTTCTGTGGTGGCCTGGAGCAGCAGGGGCACAAGTCAAGCAGTGTAGAGGCCAGGCCAATAGCCAGAGAATTGCTCTGGATGGCCCAGTCTGCATGCGTGCTGTCACAGGCTTGTGCATGCTTTGTGCTACTTTTTGTTCTGCATTTGTTTTTGCTACCAGGAAATCCCAGTAGCATTTTTTGACCCCACACTGCAAATTTGCAGTGTGGGGCATGTTTTAAAATTCTCCACACGTGGCTTCTGGTGCCACAAAGAGGTTTGCAGTGCCACAAACTGCACACTCCTACATACCCAGATGCAGCCAAGACAGCATACAAAGTACCTGAACTATGAAACTATACCAGTTCTGGTCATTCACCCTGCATCTACAGCAGCTCAGTCTGCATTAGTTTCCTCATCTTTAAGAAATCAGGTTAATGTATTCTTATTGAGGAGAAAGTGTTTAAGCGAAAAGGAATTTGCAGACATCCTAAATCCCATATAATTTCCCATTTCCACTAACTGATGAGAGAAGAACAGAGAAACACTGAAAACCTACTGTAGTTTGGGAAGAAGAAAAAAATACCGTATTTATTTCACATCTTAAAAGAGAGAAAACTTGTTTCAATTTAGAGCTGCACTGAAAAACAAGAGAGTTACTTTTTCCCTAATACAATTTGGTGTTATGTCCTACTTCAGGCATTCTTGATGCTTCTCATACGAGTTTTTGGCACTTCTGCTTCTTTTGCCCGAAGAGTCATTTTAGAGACAAAAAAATTGTCAATTGTTAGATGCTGAGTACAGTTAACGTAAAGAATGGGGTAATTCTTCTTATTCTAATGTAGGGAAAGAACATGGATGACATGGATAAGCTAGATAGTTTCAGATAATCAAGGTATGGCAAAATTCTTCATAGGGTACTTAAGGAACCAAATACTGATGTAATCAAAGAGTCTTTTCTATTACCTTTAAGAACTCATGGTGGCTGTGTCAAATCCCAGAAAACAGGAGGCAGCAAATATAGTTCACATTCAAAGGATCCAGAAAATTGCAGACTGTTTTTTCCATAGTCTGGAAAGATACTGAAAATATCATCAAGCAAGCAATTTGTAAACATCTAAAGGATAACAAGGCAATAAATAACCTATGTAGATTTTCCAAGGGCACATCATAACTAACCAACCCTATTTCCTTCTTTGACCAAATGACAAGTTTTGTGGATAGTCAGTATATCTTGTCAAATAAATATTTGACATTTTGCCTCCAGACAAAGGCTTTCTAGACTAAAGTTTAGCCTTGGATATATCTGGTACTGTATGTATATGCAGAAGAAATGTGTGTGTGTGTGCATACTTATTCAAATATACAGCAGGAAGGAGGGATGTAAATAAAAAGAATAAATAAATATTAAAACTTTCCCACAGTTAGCAAGCTAAGAAAATATGATTTAGATGAAAGTACTATAAAATGTGTGCATAAATGATTGGGTAGATTATGTTCAAAAGCATGGTCATTGATAGCTCCATGTCAAATTGGGAGCATGCTTCAAGTAAGGTATCCTAAGGGTCTATCCTGAGTCCACAGAATTCAGTATCTTCATTAATGGTTATACTTAGTATATCTGCAGAGGACACAAACGTGGCTATGGTAGTAGCCAACTTAGGGAACAACATTAAAATTCTACATTTATTTAATGAATTTGGAACACTGACTGCAATCAATAGAATGAAATTGAATAAGAACAAGTGTAAAGTACTCCATTTAGAAAAGAGCAACCAAATACACAAATAGGAAGTTGGGATACAACTGGCTAGATGGTAATACTTCAGAAAATGACTGGGAGTTATGTTGAATCACAAGACTGTAACAGAGTAATATTGTTGCAGAAAATCTAACATTCTGGAATGTAGTCAAAATTGATTGTTATAAAGGGGATGGTGACCAATCACTCTCTACATCCACTATGGAAGGGCAAATAGTATAGGGCTTAAATTGCAACAAGGGAAATTTAAACTAGGTATAGGGACACCTTTATAACTAAACACCAGAACAGATTACCTGGAAAGATTGTGGAATCTGGCACTGGTTAAGTGCAGCTTAGATAAACATTTATCTGAAGTGGTTTAGACAGAGATAATCATGACTTGAGCAAAAAATTAGACTAGATCACCTCTTTAGATTTCTTCAAGCCCTATTTTTCAGGTTATTCCATGGAACCAGTAATATAAACCAGGGGTGTTCAACCTCTGGACTGCAAGGACTCCCTACTGGTTAGGAAATGAGGCAGCAGGGGAGCAGTGGCAGCTCCTGCCACCCCTCCTAACTGCGAGAATCATAGCTGGGACACGACTCTCCTCCCACTTTACCAGATTGGGCCCAGGCCATCCCCATTCCCTCTATACAGCTGGCTTAAGACCAGCCCATGCTTCTTCTCCCCACCCACCCATGGGTCTGAACCAAACACCCTTCCCTCTGCCCAGCCATAGGCAACATCCCCTACCATCTGTGGGGCTGGGCAATGCCCCTTCCCACTGTGCAGCTGGTTTGGGGCTGGTCCATGCCCTTCCCTGCTTGAGGCTGTCGTATCCCCTTTCTTCCCTTTGCAGGACTGGGTGAGGGCTGGCCCATGCTCCCTTCCCCTGTGTAACTGCATCAGAGCCAGGCTTCCCCCACCCCTTTCAATTTTTAAAGCCAAATTGGGCCCACCATACTTGCTGTTGGTGCCAAATTGGGTCTACCAGCCAGATCCAGCTTATGAGGGACTGGGCACCGACCATCCAGTCTACTGCACAAAAAGATTGAGCACCACTGGTATAGACAAAATTAATGTATTAGTTTATGCTATGAAGAGAAATTTGGCTGTAATATATGCTGAAAAATCAAACTTCAGGAGAAATTTGGGTATTTATCTTGCTGGGATCCTATGATCTCTGCTGACTTCCTGCCCCTGGGGCAGGGTGCTGGACTCAATGATCTTCCAAGGTCCCTTCCAGCCTAGCATCTATGAATCTATGAAATTATACTCTTAACACTAGAAATGCTTGGATATGATGGAAAGTTATCCCACTGTCATACTCATATTAGTAGGTAACTGTCAATCCTCTGGATCATGGTGTACATATAAGAGGTCTAGTCAGATGCCCGATGAATATGTTTGAATTGGGCTTGTCAGCCACAAAAGTAACACTGCTTGTTAAAGGTTTCACAGATCCATGTGTTGTCTGAGATGGAGTCCACATTTACAGCATGCTGCTTTCTCCTTTCTTGCTTTGCTTCTATCTTCTGAATCAAACCAACTTCATATTGACTGCACCCAGTGCCAGATATGCCCTTCAGATCAGACAGGATTTTGTGTGCTCCTCCCAAATTTATATGTTGATATTGGATGACTTCATATAATTTTTGCACACTTCATGGTACTGCCATAGAGGGTGACCCTGCTTTCTAGAGCCATTTCAAACCTCAGTACACAAAATATTGGGCATATGGGTCTCCTCCCATTCTCTTGACATGGCTTATCCATCTCAACCTCCTTCCTGATAGTAGTTTCTAAGTATGCTGGTTCTGTATGCCTCAGTGCCTCTGTTTAGTATTTTGTCTTCCCACTGTATTTTCATAGATTTCCTAGACATCAGGGCTGGAAGGGACCTTGGAATATCATTGAGTTCAGCCCCCCACCCAAAGGGTAGGAAGTCAGGTGGGGTCATAGGATCCCAGCAAGATAAACATCCAATTTACTCTGGAAGGTGTTCAATGTAGGTGCTTGAATGACCTCCAATGGCATGCTGTTCCAGACCTTGGGGGCTCAGACAGTAAAGAAATTCTTCTTTATATCCAGCCTGAAATGGTCTTGTAGTAGTTTATGACCTTTAGACCTTGTCATCCCTTGGGGCATTCTGGTGAACAATTGTTCCCCCAGATCCTGGTGGTCACCCCTGATAAACTTATAGGTGGCCATCAGATCACCCCTGAGCCTGCGCTTTTCCAGACT
>NW_017728906.1:29498476-29559335 GCF_001723895.1 Crocodylus porosus
TTTTTAGCCCCAGGAGGTCTGCTAGATCCCTGGAGAGCCAGGGGAGGCTCTTGCTTCCTTTCCTCTGAGATGGAATAGAATTAGCTTGTGCATTGAGGATCTTATGCAGACATCTTATGTGAAAGCTATTCAGTCTCTCATTGTGCCTAACATGCATTCAGAGTTCTGAACCATAAAGCAGGGATGACAGCACACAAGTGTTATAGATTTACATCTTTATCTTAGCCAATAGTTTGCTGTTATTTCATGCATGGCTCTGTAATAGCTCAAAATTCTTAGCTGCTTTTCCAATTTTGTTAGTCACTATACTTTTGTAATACTTTTGTATTAGTATATGAGAAAAAAATGCTTACAGAGACATTTAATTACCAAGTATAATGGCTTTCATACTACTTTAAACCCTTAACTACACAGGAAAAAAATAGGCTGCTACACCCCCCGCCACACACACACGCACACACCTGGAATATATGTGTGTATGTTTTGACTAGAGGTCTGACTAGACCTTTTATATGTTTTTTTACACACAGGAAAGAATAACATCAATCAAAAGACTAAATAAATATTTATAAGAGAAAACATGCACAGCAGGCCATCTTCTTTTTTCTTCTGACTGAAACTTTCCCCCCCTGAAAAATTCAGGGTTGGTTTAACAATAAAAACATTTCTAAGTTAATATTAAGTTCACTACATTGTTTTGGTAAAACACACATATGCATGCACACACAGGGCATGTCCCCATAAGCATGCACATGCATTTCCTCAGAACACATAACAGTAGCACATATTTGTGCTGCTGCTAATTGTCCATGGGAAACACTCCTGCATGCTCACCTTACCACATGGGAAATTGCTTTGGGTGGGGTCCTGGGTGACTGGAGTCCTGGGGACCTCCCGGGGTAGCAGTGGTGGAGTGTGGATCTGGACAGCTAGACTCAGGTTTCAGGTGACACCTGCTGCTTCCATGTATACTATGTTGCATTTTTTTCTCTGCACTTTTTTTAGATACCAGGTTTTCACAGTATCTAATTTTGCCAACATGTTGCAAATATGCAATGCAGCAAACCAATTCACATGCATCACGTGCAGTTTGAAGTGCCTCAAAAACTGCAAAATTCACATTTCCACTCATGGGGACACAGCCACAGAGGTGGGGGGGAAAAAACCCAAGCATTTCCCTGACATTTTTTAAATCAAATAGTTTTGTCATCCAAGAAGTTTGTTTAAAAACTACATTAAACTTATTAAAACCTAACCCCCAAAACTTAGATACTTAATCTGGTATATAAAGTGTGATTTGAATCCTGAAGTCATGATCATTAAAGACACAATTTCAGAGACAACCAAAGACAGCACTGGCAGATTTTATTTGCTGTTGACTATCATCATCTATGCTTACATTTTCAGAAAGGTGACTACCCAGGTAAAAGAAATGTTCAACAGTCTCCAACAGTCTGCCCTATAATTTTAATACAGGGGTAGGCAATGTTTTTTGGCCAGCATGCTGAAAAACACCATAATGCCTACCTCAGAAGGTGCCGGAGTGCTGTCATGGCAGAAAAAATGAGGGCAAGGGGTACATGGCAGGATGCCTTGCTTGTGCCCCTTGGCCTGTACCCAAAGCCTCTGCCCCCCAGCCCTACAGAGTCCCACACAGCTGTTTGGAGCCTCTTAGCTGCAGCCACCCCAGCTCTGGGGAGCTGCTGCCAGCTGGGATCCTGGGCTGCTCCCAGCAGGCAGCTGGGATGCTGGAAGCCCTGCTCAGAGCAGCCCGGGCTCCATCACTCGTAGCAGCTTCTCAGAGCCAGGGCTGGCCGCGGCGTGCCAAACAAAATGGCCTTGCATGCCATGATCAGCACGTGTGCCAGGGGTTGCTGACCCCTGATGTAATAAGCAGTGGAACAGCAATTTGATTTGGGGTGTATTGTTAAAGGATCTTGGTTTTCATAAAGTTGACAGTGGGTGCATCTACACATGCAATTAATGTGATGTGATAAATGCCAGTGGAGTTTGCTCCAGCATCAGCTGCTCCTGAGCACAGCATCTATACATGCACACAGGTCAGCAGAAGTTTGAGCAGGATCAGAGGAGCCACAGGCTGGCAGCAAGCTTGGGGGTTCATCCCTGAGCTCTGGGTAGTGGCTTCAGGAAGCAGAGGAACTAGCTGGGTCATGAGAATGTTAAAGTGCAGACTGATACAGCAGGCACCCCCTGCACTTTAGCACTTTAGCGTCTTATGCCCCAGCCAGCCCCTGTCATAATCTACATGTGCGTTTCATTGCACTTAATTACCCCACTGTAAGATACTCAATACTCTCCCCTGAAAGTATTATCTTACAGCAAAGTTACTTAATTTCCTGTACCCTAATACCGGTGCACATGTAGACAGTGAAGCTTTACTATGAAGCTAAATAGCTAACTGCAGTAAAGCTCACATGTTGGTGTACTCAGTAGACACATCCAGACAAGCATTCACATGCAGGGGCGTGCCTTTGATGTAGCAAAAATAGCAGCAGCACAAATTTGTGCTGCTGCTTTTTGTCACTGTGCATGCCTTTGCACATGGTTTTTGTTGTGGGGCAAAATGCCCTGCCTCAGGGAAACTGCCATTTCCCTACTCTTCCCAGCTCCCAGCATGCTGAAAGAGCCAGGGGACAACTACAGGAGGGGAGATGCTCTGGCAGCCAGAGCATCTCCATGGAGGACTGAGGCCTTGTATCTGCTGGTGCACACTTCTGGAGTGTGTCCCATACTTCTGTTTTTGTGCCTTTGTTAGAATAAGCTTTCTCAGTGTCAAATTTTGGTGCTGCAGTACAAATTAGCAACACAGAAAATGATTGAATGTGCACCATGTGTGTGGTTTGCAGCAGTTCAAACAGCTTTGAGGTGCTGTAAACCACATGTGCCTGCTCATCTGGATGTGCCCAGTGAGTGCAAGCATATTGTATGCTTCACAAAAGCAGATGAGAGTGACCTGGAGTTCTTCAGCTGAGTGAGTACACATGACACAACTGTCAGGATACTGAAGATCAGATGGTGGTGATCTTGGATATGGAACATAACCAACTGATACCAAGAGATTTGTGTCTATGTGCTACTGAATGCTGACTCCAGATAAAAATCTATCAGCCATGAGATGCAGAATAACTGTGATACAGTAGGAAAAAATGTTGGTGCAATCACACATCCTAACTTGATTCTAGTTCTAATGGTAATGGATCCATTTCTGATCCATTGCTTAGGATGTTTGCTGCCATGTCATTATGAAGAAGTCTGGTAACGGATTTTGGCAGACATCAAGATTTCATTAGAATCTTCCATAGGGCCTTTGTGTCGACTGAATCAGAGGTCTTAGTTAGGTGAATGAAGGACATATAAAGATCTCTGTGTTGCTCACAGCACTACTGCATCTGTCTAGCAACAAAGGGAATTTTTACACATGCTGCAGGATATGGCACCAGGCACTTTAATTAGTGAGTCATGCTAATTAAGTGCCCATGTGTCACATGTATAAGCATCGCCAAGCATCCTCACACTGAAAAAATTGTGGCAGGACACTTTGGACTAAAGCTCAATGAATGTGTTTCATTTCAAAGTGAATCAGCATCATTTTTTCAGTGTGGAGACGTAGCAACACTGATACACATGACTTGGAAGGGGGCTGAAGCACATTAATTTTTGTGCTCCAATTACTTGAGTCTGCTCTGACACACTGGATTTCTTCCACGTGTATAGGGGCCCAAAGATCATATCTACTGAACCTCTGAATGGCCTGAAATTACATTGGGACTCAGGTTGAATCTCCTCAGTGAGGAAATTGTGTATGTTGAGGATAATGCAGGTGAGGATCTTCCTAGCTATGGACAGGAGTGCAATGCCATGGTAATTTCTACAATCCAATCCATCTCTTTTCCTGAATATGGTTATGATTCTAGCATCTCTTAGGTCACCGGGAGTTCTCTCATGTTTCCAGATTTTCATAATAACAATGTGTAGTTGGTGGAGAGATTCTTCCACCATGCTTATAAATTTTAGCTGATATTCCATCTGGATTACATGCTTTGTTGTTCTGTTGATCCTGAGCCTTACTGATGCACCTGCAGAGGAACAGAGAACTGTAGCCAGGTCTAATGAATCCCTAATACCATTATGGCAGGAAGATTCACTGAAGTTTTATGTCTAGGACCAAAGACTATGTTTGAAATCAGTTTTCATTAATTTATCCTGATCTTTTTTGTTTTATTTTGCTTTGTTTTATTTAGTTTGGGAAATAGGCTGATCATCATCAGTTCTGAGTTCTCATATACCAGTGAAATACAGCAGTTTTGTCACAGTAATTCACAGATATGTCTAAACACCTAAAGCATTTTTATTTGAATAGATTTGAATACTGTTGTTCATATTTGACTCCATTTTAGGTTGAGAGCAATCTACAGTCAATGAGGAGCATGAATATAGCTTTTAGCTATATTTACAGCTCCTTAATATTGGGGTCAGCTCTAGAGTGAACCTTCACAGCAGCCCTGCTTTTTATCCCAGCAATAAATGGGATGGATTGGAACCTCTGTGGGAGGGAATAAAGCAACATAGTGAAACATCACATGCCCACATTGGGCTTCATATAGATGATTGTGGGCAGTCTTTGAGCATTCACTCAACCCCGTCTGAAGGGTGTGTCCTTGGGATTCACATGTTGGGTTATGCTCCACCCTGAGGGGAGTCCTAAGAGTTGCCTGCCATGGTTTGGTCTTCTATGTTCCCATAGTGAGGCTCCCTCCCAGGGTTTTCTTGTTACTCTTGGTATCACCCATCAGATGTTCTTGGAGCTCCATCTCCCCTGCATCCCAACCAAGTGCCAACCTTCCAGGCTGCTGGACGGTGGATCTTTGGCCTGCTCCTTGGCTCACCTATTCCCGTTGACTGCAGGGCATACAATTATCTCCGCCTTTGCAACCACCCCTCCTCTGAGGCTCTTGCCCAATCTTGTCTCAATCTTTCTCTGTGGCCCTGAACCCATAGAGGCTCTTTCTTGGGTTGCCACTCCATGCACCCTCCAAGATAGAGGAGGTCAGGGAAAAGAAAAAATAATGAAAGGGTCTGGGTGTGGCTTTCTGTGCAACCCACTCATGGGTCCACTGTCTTAGACCTTCTCTGGTCCCCCAGTGTCATCCCGCTCTTCCTCAGCTGTCCTGCTGATCAAGGTGGTGGGCCCCATTAGCGTGGGGGGGAGCCCCTCTTAAGGGATCTCCATCTTTCCCTTACTGGGGCTGCCGACCTCCCTGGGTGGACCAGTCCAGTGTACCTTTAACTCAAATACAACTGGAACTGCTCCATTATGCTTACATGGCTTACAGGGTTCTCTCTGCCCAGGATCCCAGCTCAGGTTTCTATGGGGATGACCCTCCTCATCACTTTCCCCATTCAGGTTTACTTACCTCTCTTGGAGGGTGATCCTCAATGTTGTCCTGTTCCCCGCAGCTCCTCAGGGTCCAGTGTCCAAGGGAGTGTTTCTCTTCTTAGGCCTCCCCTTCTGCAGGCTCTGTATTTTTTTTTTATCTAGGAACAATGAAGACCATACTTCCCTCAGCATGCTCCCTTTAAATGGCCCACTGCCTCCTGCAGGTCAATTAGGGCTGGTTCTCTAGAGTGCAGGTTCCATTGCTTCCAGAATTGCCAACAGCTATGTTCCTCTGAATCCTGGAGCCTCGTCATGCATCTGGACCCAGTCAGGTAAGTTTCCATACCTGTAAGGCTTTTTCTGTGGAAACATGACAGGGGCTGGGTCCCTGTCCGTGCCACAGGAGCTGAAGCATTAATCCCGGGCTGATAACCCCCTTGAGAACTGAGAAAAAGGGGATGTGACTTACCAGTGGGCTTTGGAGCCAGCCAAGGGGTCAGCGTTGTTAGACAAGGCCAAAGTGGGGGAGAAACACCCAGTGACCAGCAATTCAAGGTACTCATGAGACCCAAATATCAATAATTAAGGAGCCTCCATTTTTTTATTAAAATTCAAGGCATGGAAGATTTGGATGGAGTGCCTTACGAGAAAGAGTGAGAGGAAGTCAACTGTCCAGCCCTAACAAGTGGTGCTCAACAGATAGGGGTGCCTGGTCCTGGTGACAAAGCCAAACAGGGCTATCCATAATTATCCTATTGTTGTGGTAAGTTCCTATCAGTACACTTGCCCTATATGGGCCATATTTTTTATAATCATGCCAAGTGTAGGCACATATAATCAACTTATAGCTAGTTTCCATTACTGAGCACATGCTGCTTTTGGCAGTAGTTTAATTAGAGACAATGCATTTAATGAGATTTTTTTAAATTCAATTATAAGACAATGGGATTTTTTTCCCCATGCTGACCGGAGGGTGGGGGAGGGAACCTTGTTTGGTATTCAAGTAAATATGATACATGTTGCTTTTTAGCAATACAAGGAAGGGGAAGGAGTTGTTACCTTTAGGGCTTCCCTGGCTGCCATATTTCGCTGCTGTCACTTTAGGGTAAGACAAAGTATCCTGAAATGGTGGAAGGCTGCTCCTAACTTGTGTTATCCCTGAAACATGAGGTTCCCAAGACAAACTAGAGATAATTCTTGCTGGAAGAGGACCATCTCTCAGATACTCAGAGGGTAGTCAGCTCATATTTTTCTGCCTTAATATGCAAACACTCTTAGTTTAAGAGCCCTTAACATATATGAAAGGTGACATATAATAACTTCCTTAGATTTATAAGTATTTGATTTCCTTGAGCTAGTTTTGAATAGGAATTCAGTAGCATCTACTGAACTTAGGGATGGCCCTCTGGGATAAGGAAAGGACTAATGCAACCCTTCTGGATCTGCCTATGCCTTGCTTATTCTACCTTGGTTGTGCTGCTGATTCAGGCTCCCACAGCCTCCATAATAAATTCCTACATCCAGCAAAGGGTCATTGCAGTATTTTACCTCTTCACCTCACCCTTGCAACTCTCTCCTGCTATGCCACTGCACAATTCAGCCTGTTTTTAGTCCTCCCTCTCCACTCCCTGTTTCTTATTTATTGTGGGTTTCAACAAAGGGGGCTCCCAGCCACTGGATCTTGCTTTTTGCCAGGATTGGGCTCCCCTTGCACTGATAATAATGTGCGATGAGATCTAACGTGCAATCTCACAATCATGTTTCTTGCTATACATATGTAGCATGGCAAGAGGTGTGATTGTGTGGATCTCACATTAGATCCCATTGCACCTTTACCTGCACTTGTAGAGGGTGCTTTAGGAACTTAAATTGTCTTCTTTGAGTATGCCCATGTAAGTCTTAACAGTGAATAGCTAGGTGACCTATCCCATCAGGATCATAAAACCGGATCTTCTTCCAGCTCTCCCTTCCACAAGACTCAGCCTCTGCAGGCATTCTGAGAGTCCATTTACCTCCATTAGTCCTTTCCCTACCCTCATTATGACTCTTAGGAGAGGAGACAATAAAAATGATCCTGTTACTCAATTGTCTAAGGTTAAGACATTCCTGTAGGATGTAGGTGCTGTGTTCAGTTTCTTCCTCAGTCCAAGGGAGTTTTCAAATCCATAACTACTACTATGGTGGAGAGACTATAGGGTATTCTGGGACAGGGCTACCCACATCTGTCCTATTGTATCTGTTCCACCTTGCACAGACTTAATTATTCATTAGGCCAGAAAGCAAGAGAAGTAGCAAGACTGTAGCCTAGTGACTAGAGGGAAGGGGGAAGTCATTGCTTCAAAGATTGGAACACAGGATTCTTCTTTCTTCGGGGAATATTTTTTCCCCCAGATATTATGGAATTATGTTCAGTCTTTCTCTGACTCAGTCATTCTTTAATCATTCAAAATAAAGTGGAGAAGCTTCAACAGGAGGGAGTTAAGAAAATCTTAACTCTTAACTTAATCTTCCAAAATCAGAATAGATTACAGCCTGCCTGTTAGCATATGCTCTTGGAAGGTAGGACATGTAGGTTTGAAACAGATATAATTGTGCCCATAGTTTGGAGATTCCATGTAAATGCCCTAACCATTAAGGTAGTCAATAAAAGGGAGAGAGCTGCACTGCCTTCTCTGTCAATGCTTTAAAGAAAAGACTAAACTCTCAGTTGGAAAGAAAGATTAGGTCCTTGACACTCTAGCAGGTTAAGGGTTTATAAACTGAAGCTGAAAAAAATATGCCCTGCAGTCCTGAGCAAGATGCTTAAGCCATGGCAAGGCACTCCAGTCCTTTTGTGCATTTAAGTATAGGTTCTCTTGCAGATGTTGCCCTAGGTACCTAAGGATGAGCACATCTTTTCCTGCACCATACACTGACCAAGATGCATTAGCAAATCTTCACATCTATCATAAATTTAGTTTGAACAAATGCCAAGAGTTTCTCATTATTTCTCATTAGCACTAAATTTTGCACACATTTTTACAGCTAGTCTTTCAATGGGATGATACTCCAAAAGTTGATGGAATCTAAATCTGAAAAGCTGATGTGAAAGTACTGTATTTAACAGCAGGCTAAGATATTCATTTGACTCAAAGAACTGGTAAAGGAGGATAAAATATATACATTCTTCCAATATCTTGAAAGCATGGCTCTGATCCAAAAATGGGTGAGGTGTAATGCTAAAATTACTGCAAAGTAAAAAAAAAAAAAAGCACCACTCAGATAAGTGGTTACATAGCTTCCATGATTACAGCCTACTTCTACAGATGTATTTAGATATGTGCATGCAATCTGTAGCTACCAGGACTGACAGTTCCAATCCAATACTGTAGTATTCATACATTGCTTCCCATGCTTTTTTCCCCCTTTTCATAAAAGAGGCACAAAATCAATTTATTTAGACTAGAACCAATACAATTTATGATAGCATGACTTGCAACTGATTAGTCAATGCCAACACTGTCTTTAAAAAGTCCCTGAGGTCATAAAGCCTAAGCTTGCTATTACTTTTTCCTGGTACAGACAAGGCATGGCTCATCTTGATCTGACTTCATAAATTAAATGTGCTAACTACACATGTGCAACTCAAATGTGATTGAGGTATTCTGGACTTGCCTGTAATTCAACATATAAAGAATATCAATATACTATGAAGAAATGTATCCTAAATAGTATAAAAATTAGTTCAAAACCTGATTAAGTGTGATTAAGTCTTTTAAACTAAACCTATTGCATTAGAAGAGCAAGTGATTGCACTATCCTATATATTTATATTTCAAGCCTATATATGTCTGACATTTTTCCTTCTTGTCTTTTTCTATCACAGCTCTTAAAATTGTCAGGGACACTTTGTCTCTTTAGTTTTTCTGTTGAATATTTGTGCTTCATCATTTCCTTTAAAATCATTTTAGCTATACCCCAACCAAAAAAACTTCTTGCAATAACATTTAAATGACTAGAATTATACCTTTAAATCACTAAAACTTAGAACTATGCCTTTAAACTAGGCCTGTTCACTTTTAACATTCTTGAGTGAACCACAGGCCCAGTGAAATTTAAAGGGCTTTGCCAAGATTTAAAGTTGGATACTTCATTC
This sequence comes from Crocodylus porosus, assembly GCF_001723895.1. Lineage (NCBI taxonomy): Eukaryota > Metazoa > Chordata > Crocodylia > Crocodylidae > Crocodylus > Crocodylus porosus. Next base: position 29,508,010 of record NW_017728906.1, read on the forward strand.
AGATATTTTATTTACTTTATGGCTATAAAAGAGTAAAAGATTCTTTAGCACCACAAGAGAAAAACAATAAAAAAAATTACTGTTTGTCATTCTGTGTCATTTACCTGTGTTAATTAAACTTTGCTTCAGTTCTATGAAATAAGATCAACAGAAATACAAAATGATTACATAATTATGTTTATATTTCATGTTTATAATAATCATGTTTATATTTCTTTCTGGCTATTTTAGTGTTCCACCTCACGTGACTAATTGAAAAAAGTGATTACCAACAATGTTGTTTTCTTCATTTCTTAAAACATTTCTTCCAATTTTAAATTAGGTAAACTATTACTGGGGATGAACCTATCAGTTATCTGTCATGGAAGCAAGCTGGTCATAAAATGTTGACAATAATAAAGGTAAACAAATGTCAAAGTGCTATGGTGTGAGGTACAGTTACGTTTCAATTATTATTATGAACACTCATTTATATAGGCACAAACTGAAAAGACTTGCCTTTCCATTACAGCTGACACTTCCTTTGCTGAAGTAAAATATCCAGGTTTAATAATATATAAAAGCTGTTCACCACATTTTCTGTTTCAACTGGTAGTTAAACCATTAAAATGAATTCATGAATTTTGATATACTAGTTTCACAATTTGACTTAAGTTTTACTTTTTTTACAACCCAATGCAAACATCTAAAAGAAGGAAGCTTTCCTGGCTTTAGTGTAAGAAAGTTCTTTGGACCTTAATTGGTCAAGAAATAAGTACATAGTTAACTTTAATCATCCATGGAGTCCAGTTGACTTCTATTTAAGTCCCTTAAAAGAATAAGAGACAGTAGGAATTGGTAATCTGTGTCTATACCTTCATAAAGTCTTTTCAGGGCAGATCTAACTGGCCCATGTGCCCTATCTATCAAGTTTACCCCGCCCACATGTTCAAGCTCTACATTCACCAGCTCTCAAAGATGGGGCAATGTATTGTCTCTGCTAGTTATTAGAATTGTACTTAAGAGAATCAGCCACATATTAGAATAAAAATCCCCAAAACTGTACACTAAAAGCATTATACTACATGCATGCTCCAGTACTTACTGGCATTTTGCTTTTATAGAAATAGCTACTTATTAGTATCAAAATCTTAAACCTTACTTCATGCATTCAAGCTCTCTCTCACTAGCTACCATGATCAATGAGCAAATTACCAAATTATCATTGAGGTACCAAAAGTGGACAGCTGTTCTTAACAGGATTCCATGCAGGTTACTTTACTTTGCAGCCATTCAGTAGAGAAAGAATGGGTGGGCAAGTGGGGCATGAGCCTAACAGGGAGAGGGGAGCTCCAGAATGGAGCAGGGAATGCCTCGCTTTCCTGTCCCCAGTTCCTCCTAAATATTCTGGCTTCAACCCCAGCAGCAAACAGCAGTGGCACAGGAGTGTGTCAGCGAGTAAAGGGTATTTTAGGACAGCAACAGCTGAGTTTGCTGCTGCTAAAGGGAAAACCAACACTATTTTTTAGGGCTGTGTGAAGCTTCGGTCCCTGATTTGATTCAACAAATTCGACCCAATTTGGCAGCTGAATCTCCAAATCTGAATCAAATCAGAGGACCCTTTCATCTCTCTGAATCAAACTGGAACCCTCAGAATCAATTTGGAGAGATTCAAAAAGATTTGGAGATTCTGACATGGAGACAGCTTTAAATGTTTTTTCTACATACCTCTAGGTAGCAGGCAGCTTGTGAATGCTGTGATGCTGGGGCACATGGAGTGCCCCACAGGAGCACGGGGAGCTCCCCAGCATGCTCAGCAGCAGACCCAGAAGTGGATCAGAAGCAGGTCTGCCAGGGAGTGCACAGTCTCCCCCGCCATATCTCCTGGCTCGGTGACTGGTGCCTCCTGGGTCTGGGGCAGGGGGCACCCAGGGTCCTCCTGTGGCCAACTGTTGAGCTGGAGGGGGTGGGAGCCCCCTCGCATGCTTCCCAGCATACCCAGAAGTGAGCCGGAAGTACTTCTGGTCCACTTCTGGGTTCACTGCCAAGCACATGAAGGACCTCCTCCCCACATTCCTGTGGGATGCTCCATGTGCACCAGCATTTCAGCGATCATGAGCTGTGCTGGTACTTCAAAGTATGTAGAAAAAACTTTCAAAGCTGTGTCTATGTCTGAATCGCTGATTCTCTGAATCAACATTGAGTCTTCAGATTTGGATTTGGCCAAATCGAATCAGGGACAGTGATCTGAATCAATTAATTGAATGACTGTCCCTTTTTTGGGCCAAATCCAAATCTGAACCATATAGGCTCTGCTTTGCACATCCCTACTGTTTTGCCTCCAAAACAGGTGTTTTTAAGGGTGCACTTTGTGGTCTCTTGCAAAAAAAAAAAAAAAAAAAAAAAAGAAAAGGCGACATGTCACCTCAGTGGCAGCAAACTTCAGCTGTTGCTCCTCAGCATTGCCCATTGCCAGTGCCTCTGGAGCCAGAGACCTGCACAATGATACAGGGGGAAGAGGAGAGAGACTGCCACAGGCACATTTCTAGCCAGTTATGCCTCTGCAGCCATTTATGAAAATCACTAGTTATTAGAATCAAAAGTCCCCTCCCTGATGTGATTCTAATAAGTAGCCAATATTATGGATGAATTACACTGATCTGAGTCCATGCTCAGTGCCACTCTTAGGTTCTCTGTCTTGGGTATGCTCTAAGGCTAGAAACAGAAAGTTGTTGCCAAGACATGCTTCACAAAGGCGGTTCTGGTTTAGTAGAAGGATAGAATAGGGTAGCCAAAAAATCTCCCAAACTCTCAGTTTGGCAACATTCTCAAGCATGCTTAAATTGAAGCCCATCGTATTCTCTTCGATAAAAAAAAATACTCACAAACTGAAGTGCTTTTTTGAAGTGAAGTTTTTGTCTTTTTTCATACAGTTCCTTACAAAAAAACAAATATTTTCAGAAAGTAATGACAATATGGTTGTCCACTCTCTATGTCTGCAATAAAGTGAAAAGCTAAACAGCAACACAGAGCACTAATGATGGCATTGCCAAATGTGTCCATTATTTACAATTCAGTAGAGAAGTCACTACACATAAAATTGTTTTATTTTGAAATTGCCATTAGTTTCAAAGACAGTCTTGTAGATTCCTTTCTGGTCTTACTGTTCATGCTTCCCATGTTATTAAGTCAATGGTGTTTTTGAAAGGCACACACACCTTACTTTAAGTGAGATATGACCTGACTCCCCCCATTCTGGCACTGCTGAGCTCCTTGATCCCCCACCAGAAACCAGAAGCTGAACAACCCTGGGACTGTGGAATTCTCTGCTTCCCCAAATAGCCAGGGACTGGTTAAGAGCTGTCCTGCTTCTGAGGCAGCTCCCCAGAAGCTTCTGACTGGCCAAGGAAACCCCTGAGCAGCCAGGGACTAGCAGGGAGTGGCTCCAGGAGCTGGACAGCTCCCAGCCATCTTCTGGCTGTGTGGGGAAACCCCACTGGGCACAAGGCTTGTCCCCATGTGTACAGCACCAGGAAAACTCTGTAGTGACAAATGTTTCCTGGCCCTATGCACACCAGGAACCCTCCTGATGTGCATAGCCCACCAGAAGATAGCTGCCACTGCAACTGGCAGAGATTTCTTGGTTCCACGTGCAATGGGACGAGCCCCTGTGCTCCCTGCTAGCCCCCGGCCTAGCATTTTGTAGGAGCCAGGAGCTCCTCCTAGGTGCTACAGGGGTCCAGAGCAGAGTAGAAGCAGTCCTGTATTGGCCTGTTCCCATAGGGAGCAGATTTGCTCCCAACAGGAAGCACATGTAGACTCCCAAGGAAGGCTTACTAAGCAGTATTATACTGGGCACTAAGCTTTTATAGCATTAATAGCATGTGTAGATGTGCCTGATGCATTCTAAAACATGAACCAGATACGATTGTGTGAACCAGACATCAGATCCCATCATGCCTTTACCAGCATGTGTAGAGGAGGCCTAATAAATACATTTTGACCTGCTATATGTTTTTATCAAACAGCTGAGGTATACCAGTTGCATATAGTGTAACAGTAGTGCAAATGTAGCTTTGTTCAAAGTAGAAAGAAAATATTTGTTTTGTTTGTTTTCTGCACACACTAAAATAATATAACGAGCATGTCTATACATATATTTGCTGTGCTTTAAAGGTTGCACATGTAGACACTAGGCTAAAAACCACTTACTGTACCAGTAACTTACTGCGTAATAAGTTACTATGCTGTAAGCGGTTTTTAGCCCAGCGTCTACATGTGCAGCTGTTGAAGCACAGTAATGCTATGTGTGGACTGACTTGGGATGTGGGTAAGTCACCAAAGTTATTGCACAGTATGGGTAGTCATGTGCCTGTACTGTACAGTAATTTCTCGTTACTGTCCTGAAACCTAAATTACTGTGTGGTAAATGTGGATGTGTTCTTTTCTTATGAAATAAGGTTGTTTTTACAAACCACATCCAATATGACCACATGTAGCCTAGATTCTATAAGAAACAAATTGGTTTCCTCCTTTATGTCTGTAAGACATAGGAGGAGACAACATTATTTCACTAAATGGAATGGTTGTCTTCTAACATTGTTTTTGCATAACTGTTTCTGTCTAGACTTGAGTGACAGAAAGCTTCCTACAATGTAACATTTAAGTTATGAGCTTAACTTGATGTTGAACACATCTATATTGATAAGTGCTTTTTTCTGTCAGGAGAAATTCTCTTTACTACCATTTGGGCATAATTTAGTCATCCATGGGATTCAAATATTATGCTTATAGCTGAATGAACACATTTATCCATCTTGAAGAGGTAAGCGTGAAAAATATTTTTATAGACAGTACAAAAATGCATTGCTCACAATTTCAGATTTTCAAAACATCTGGACAAACAACTTATTTAAACAAAATCAACTTTAAAGAAAGAAAAGTTTACTGATTATTGCCCATCTCTCCTGTGTTCTAAATGGTACCCTGATTTAGACAACCAGAAAATATAGATTTAAGGAGTTTTACAACTTCAACTAGGTTAATAAAAGAACTAAATAACTGGATTGTTTCTACAGGCATAATTTAAACTAATCTATTCAAAGCTGAATCATTTATACTGAAATTACAAAATATCAGTCGTATCATTATCTCACTTTAAGCTTCCAAGATTGTGATTTATATCCAAGACTTGATTCTGATCTTTGCTGCTCTTAAACCAGTCTAACTCCACTAACCTCAAGAGAAGTACTTCTGAATATAACCAAAGCTATAAAAGATGTGAGTCTGTCTTGTATATGAATGAAGAAAAACACTACTGAAGTAAAAAAAAGTATTGCCAGTGTTATTGAGCCAATAATCAGGCATAGCATTTGTAAGATGCAACAATTGCCCTCTAGGCAATAAAAGGTATGATAGTTAAACTGCTCTTTTAGGCTATTTAAACCAAACATGAGATTTAACTGTGTTATAGAATAACCTACTAAAAGTGGGTATAAGAAAAAGTTATATAGACACACGCATTAATGGCTGTCTTCCGTGATAAGGGATGGCAGATCTTACTTCTCTCATTATTAGTTCCTCAAAATGTATTTTAGGTAATTTGGTAGTATGAGAGGGCACATCTTGCTTGATGAAATACTAACTAAATTCTCACTACAGTTACTGCGCAGTAGCACCGGTCCATAGGTTTGGGGTTTTTTGTGACGCTTATTGCGCAGTAGCCTAATACTACTATGCAGTAGGATGTTACCGTGGTTTTTGCCCAGCATGCCACTGAAAAGTGTTGTTAGGCTAGTGTGCATTAAGCATCTCATGTAGACATGCCCAGAGAGTATAAAATAATTCTTGAAACAAGTGATATTTGTGGATATAAAAATGCTCGACTAAAAGAAGAAACTAGAAAATACAATGACAGAGAATTTAGTCTACTGTAAAAATCTCTCACTTCATCAGATGGCAGTTATGAAAATTCCCATTTTATAACTGAAACCATTCTGATCATGGAGTAGAAGAGAAATTCTAGAAGAAAACTGCTTCCTGAATTTGAAAGACATTTTAGTTTCTTGTAGTGGTCCTATTTCATGTATAAGCATAATATAGGTGTGCAAAACATCAAAAGAATGAGATTCCTTAAAATAATTTTTCTAAAGAAAAACAGGTCCCAAAACCTAGGTTTTTTTGTGAAAGCACTCAACAATTATCTAAAAAAGTTGTACCTATGACGACTTATTCTAAGTGCCTTGCACAGGTAATTTTCAAGATTTAAACAGGAAAATAAGATGGGGTTGGAAATCAATCATGTGGCAATATACTGACACCCACATAGGCCATTCAACAAATAAGAAACATGTAAATCTGAAGCAGATACCTGCTCGATTTGACCAGAGAGAGCAGGAATAAACTTTTGGTATCTATGGGAGCTTGCACATATGATGCCCAAACAATGTACATAAGACAAAAAATTCCTTTTGTGTAGCTTAATGGCATCACATGTTACACATACACCAGTTTTGTGGGGTTTAAGTGAGTTTGCATTGTATTAAATTAAACCACATGTAAGTAAGTTTGCAATGGTGCAACATCAAAGGTGTTGATGGTCAAAGATTTCATCCCCACTTCCTCTACCAAACTGACTATTGGCAATCACGAGGTATTATCCTTGCCATTTGGTGAATTAACATAGCCACTCACAAAGGATGATTATGATTGGAACCCAGATGTCTCCCCAGTTCAATATATATAGTGCATATCCCAATCTCCAAGCCATACTGGAGAACAAGACTTCAGGGTTTGACAAAACCAAGAACCAGGGACTGGAAACAATTCTATGATGTCTCATTGAAGTCAACAGCAATTTTTTCACTAATTTCTAAAGTAATCTGGTCAAGACCATAAAAGGCAGAGTGCCATTGTACATCATCATCAGTTTATTCTTCTCACAGATCTTCCATACTAAGTCACATATATATAATGAATGGCTGTCTGGCTCTGCATGTTGTAGTAATGCAATTTCAAGGTGACAAAAGGATGGATCATTTGTTTCTGACTATATTTCTTTGCAGCTCAAAAGTTTCTAGGTACATTTTTTCACGTAATAAATGGATAACTGCACAAAGAAAACTATATAGGCCCTGAACTCTTTGGAAGTTATCAGGTTTGGATAAATCACTGTTTGGATAAATCGCTCTTCAGTTATCTATGATTTCTCAGGAATTATAGGGTGTGTATCAATCTTTTTTTGTTCTTATTGCTATAGCAAACAGAACTCTCTCAAAGCACAATTTTCCAACCCTCCTCTTTCATCTGTTATAGATAATCATTGAATGATAGTGAAAAAATGATCATTGGCAAACCCTTGCAGTCAAGGATGATTGTCACCATGATTGCTTTATCTGCAGGTCTGAAGATGGTTGGCAAAGCTGATCTGGGACTGACAGAATCAGGCACATATTTCTCTGTGGGGTCAGTGGCTCCAGATTCTTGATTTGGTCTGCAACATGCTGATTCTGTCTTCCCCATTTTTCCATATCCAGTTGTCATTATAACATTTCAAAGTACTGAGATCCTTGCAACAGATTCTTTCTCCATTTAGGGTGGTCCTAGGAAATAGTTTCCCACCAATTGATGTTGATATTGCATTTTTTTCCAAGTTGGCCTTGAGGATGTCTTTGAAGTGCTTTCTCTTCCCTCCTTTTAAGCATATGTATTGATTGAACTGGGATAATAAAACTTGCTTCAGAAGTGTGGAGTCAGACATTCAGATGATGTGGCTGGCCCAGTGAAGTTGATGTCAGAAAATCACTGCCTTGATGCTCATAGTGTTTGCATGTGATAGGATGCTAATGTTGGTGCATCTGTCTAGCCACTGGATTTGAAAGCTCTTTTACAGGAAGTGTTGATGGTACTTCTCCACTGACTTGAGGTGTCTCTTGTACATTTTCCATATCTCAGCTCCATACAGTAAAGTGGGGATCACAACTGCTTGATAAACCATGAGTTTGATTTTGTATCTGATGTTGCGATCTTCAGACACCTATTTCCTCCAGTGTCTGAAGGCTACACTTGCACTTTTAACTTGATGTTGGATTTCTTCATGTGGATTCATGTTTCACCCAGAATCTGAATTCCTGGAGCTGAGGACTGCTCATTAAGGGCTTGTTGATGGAGAACCTTCTGAATGTTAAATATCAGTGCCCTTTTCTTGTATGCCTCAATAAAGATGTCAAAATTTCCCTGAAAGCTTGCTTCTGATTGAGCACACACTACAACCTCATCAGTGCACTGGAGCTCAATAATTTAGGTCAGGGTAGTCTTCGTTTTGGCTCAGAGTCAGCTGAGATTAAGCAGGTTACCATCCATTTGGTATTTTGGCTCCACTCTGACTGGAAGCTTGTTGGTAGTCAGATGTATCATCTCAGTGAGGAATATCAAAAAAGGGAAAAAGCAATAAAGTGTAGGTAAAATTAAACATCTGTTATATAGAGAATATCACCCATACCTTTATAGGCCAGCTAGTGTTGTCTAAGAACCAATGGGTATCTGTTTTTTTCTCCCAAACAGACAAAGAGAGAAAACAGTGGGAATGATATTGGTTTAAAGTGTGCTTCAGTTTTCTCCAAAAGAGAACCTATTTATTCCCTTCAATGATGGATCTATTTATTCCCCCCACCACCATTGCCACCCCTAATCAGGGACCGCTTATTTCCCTCAACTGGGGACCCAGTTAACTCTTTGATAAGCCAGTTTTATTGAGCATTATACAGTATTAACTTCAAGCATGAATATACCTATAATCTTAACAATTTCATGAATATTAGCAAACTGCAATCTTAGCAAGTAAGTAATTGTATATTACCAGTCCTCATGACTAGTAATACATGACTCAGGAGCTGGCCAGGCTTCTAGAATGGGCAAGATTCCTTGAAGGGAGAGGAGATGTCTTCAGTTCTCAGTCATTGACAGTGTAAGGGGAAGAAAAGGGGACAAGGCGATGGAAGGAAAAGGGAAGGAGAAGGAGAAAGACAGGAAGTGAAAAGGGGTGTGGGTGGGTAATATTTATAGTCCTTTAGTCACACAGCTAACAATTAAGTCACTTTTCTGTTTTTCATCAACAACTTGGGGTTTGTCTTCATTTAATTGTTGTATTTCTCCTCTTCTTGGTACCAGGAAATATTTGCTTTAGATATGGGTGGAATGAACCGTAACGAACCCTTTTATCCATAACAAGCATTTTTATCATCAGACTCTTGCAGAAAAACAAGCTGCATCAGACCCTTTTCTCTGTAGGGAGTAGGTCATATACTAGCATAACTCCATGAATACACTCAGCCGACTTATGTCAAAGTTGCTCTAAGCCTTGCAGGCCTAAGGGACCATTTCAGTCCTGTCAAGCATCAAGAGGCTAAACTGTATCCACACTAGCAGCAATGGATGTGGACAGCAAATTATTGCCGTTTTGCTGTTCAGATATTGAATGGAATTAGAATGATGAAAAACAAATGGGATACCTAGTTAAAACTATCTGTTTTAGGTAAACATAAACTAAGCTGACTTTGATTTACAAAGTGAGAAAAAGTTCTCAAAGGGAAGACTGCATTGGTTAACCTATCTGGACACTTTTAATAAGTTATAAGGAATTAAAATTACGAAGGTATGGCGCTCTACCTTATAAGGAATTAAAATTATAAGGGTGTTGCGCTCTACCTTAAGGAGGAACACACATCCTCATCAAGTAGCACAGGGTCAGAGGAGGGGCACACTAAAGTGCTCTGGGTTAGAATACAAGTCAGTCAAGGGGAAAGGGACTTAATGGTGGGGGTCTACTACAGACCACCCAACCAAGGGGAAGAGCTAGAACAGGAATTCTTAAGCCAGCTCATGGAGGTAGTTAGGTCAAAAGACATGGTCATTATGGGTGACCTGAACTTTCCAGACATCTGCTGGGAAGAGCAGTCAGCTAGGTCTGACCGCTCATTTAGGTTCCTAGCCAAAATGCAGGATCTTCAACTAACCCAGGAGGTGCACAGCCCCACCAGGGGAGACGCCCTGTTGGACCTGGTGCTGTCCATGGCCAACAACCTGGGTATCTGCCTAGCCACTGGATTTGAAAGAATTTTTTAGAGCATTATCCTGGCACATGTCCACGAGGGGCCAGTGGGGGAGGTGCTTAAGGGCATCCAACACCGGTTCATTACAGGCAGGTCCTGTCAGACCAACCTGGTGGCCTTCTACAACCAGGTCACCAAATCCTCAGATGCAGGGGTAGCAGTGAACGTAGTCTTTCTGGACTTTTGGAAGCCCTTTGATACTGTCTCTCACCCCATTCTCATTAAAAAACTGGGATACTGTGGTGTTGACACCTACACAGTCAAATGGGTCACTAACTGGCTGGAGGGCCACACCCAGAGAGTGGTGGTGAATGGGTCATTTTTGACTTGGAGGGATGTGGGCAGTGGGGTCCCACAGGGCTTGGTGCTCAGGCCTGCACTGTTCAACATCTTCATCAGAGACTTGGACAACGGGGTAAAAAGCACCCTGTTCAATTTGCTGATGACACTAAGATGTGGGGGGATGTGGGCATGCGAGAAGGAAGGAATAGGCTGCAATTGGACCTAGACAGGTTACAAGGGTGGGCAGGTGAGAACAGGATGGGTTTCAACACTGACAAGTGCAAGGTACTGCACCTGAGGAGGAAGAACCAGCAGCATACCTACAGGTTGGGAAACTCCCTTCCCATCAGTGCAGAGGCAGAAAAGGATCTTTGAGTCATCATTGATGCCAAGATGAACATGGGCCAGCAGTGTGGGGAGACAGTCAGGAAGGCTGACCATACCTTGATGCATCTCAAGTAGGTGCAAGGAGGTGATACTCCCCCTCTATGCGACACCTGTCAGGCCACAGCTGGAGTTCTGCGCCCAGTTCTGGGTGCCGCACTTCAAGAGGGATGTGGACAACATGGAGAGGGTCCAGAGGAGGGCCGCTTGCATGATCAGGGGGTAGCAGGGCAGGCCCTCTGAGGACAGGCTATGGGACCTGGACCTCTTCAGATTCCACAAGAGAAGGCTGAGGGAATCTAGTGGCCTGTTACAAACTAGTCAGGGGGACCAGCAGGCATTGGGGGAATCCCTGTTCCCCTAAGCACTGCCAGGAGTGACAAGAAATAACGGCCATAAGCTGGCACAGGGTAGATTCAGACTAAACATCAGGAGGCGCTACTTCACTGTCAGGCGGCTAGGATCTGGAACCAGCTTCCAAGAGAAGTGGTGCAGGCTCCTACCCTGGGGGTCTTTAAGAGGAGGCTAGATGTACACCTTGCTGGGGTCGTTTGACCCCAGTACTTTTTTCTGCCATGGCAGCGGGTTGGACTTGATGATCTGCTCAGGGCCCTTCCGACCCTAAAAACTATGAAACTATTAAAATAATATGGCTATACTTCTAGCTATTGTTTCAAGAAACAGAAATTGAGGGCATAATGTTATAAAAGACCAGAGACATCATAATTTAACAAACTGTTATATGGTACATGCCAGGGTTACTTAAATTTAAATGCCCACTTGTTAGGCTTCAATCTGCTAAGAAATGGCACATTGTGTCTAAATTAGTCCACCTCAGGAAGGAGAATGCCCTGACCATGTTTTAAACCTAATAACAGAGTATGTAGGGCACTTCTTGAGTAACTAAGAGAGATAGGTTCACCCAGAGAAAGAGCAGAGTGCTCTAACCACAATGCCACATGTTAGATGTTATCTAGAGGCTTTTCAATGGTCCTTTTGGAGTTGAGCCACCAAACTTTGCTGTGGTTATTGGATAAAATGGATGTAGAGCAGTCTATTTTTTTTGCCCCATTGAAAGGAAAAATCCTCAAGTCCCACATGTCTTTTGGCTGTCCAGGTGGCCAACTTCAAAAGGAACACTGGAGAAGGACCTAACTAATACATAAATTGTAATGTGGTGGTTGGAGCACTATTCTCAGAAGTAAGAGAGATACAAAGTCAAATCCTCTTGGGGCAAGGGACAGGGGATGGAACCCATTTCTCCTTCTCCCTGGGCACATGCCAAAACAACCTATCCATTATCTGTACCTTTCCTCCACCCATGTATTATGGATTTCTGCTACACTTCTGTGTTGTAGATGCATATGCAGTGCATGTACATGTACACAGCTACATAGATGTCTGGACACTATATACTCAGTCTATGCATGCACACTCCCACTTCCACTGCCATGCAGCAAGAAAGTAGAATCAGTACCAGAGCATAAGTGTAAAAACTATTACTTATTTGCCTAAAAAGCTGCCATTCAGATGCACATAGAGTAATGTATTCTGATTTCAGTGACTGTATCTTGCAACAGCTAGTTGCAGAACTCAAGTAGGACTAGCCTAGGTTCAAAATTCAGGCTGTAGGCAGGTTACAGAAAAGTGAGAAAATGATAAGAAATTTTAAGAATTGATAACTCAGTAAAATGAGATGGTCAAAGAGGCTCTAAGGATTTTAAAAAATGAAGAAAAAGAAATATTTTTATTGGTGATGGAAGAAGTGCCTTGGGGATAGATGTTGGGAAAGAAGAGAAATAGAAAAGTATGGGGTAAACCAATGTGAATTAATGGCAAGGTTTCAGAAACTATTTCAATCAAACATAAAATGTTGAAATTATAAATCCCTACTAAATCTGATAAACAGGACCATAAATTATAGATATAGACCTGTAAGCTGCCTTAACATATCTGATACCATGTTTTTAAATGGACATCATTACCTACAAGCAAAACAAACACATAGGCAATGTAAACAACTGTTATAGGCAAAACAAAATGTAGGTAGCTGTAGAATGTAAAAAAAAGAAATACAAGGTAGTATAGGAAACTGAAAAAAAAGTGCCCAAGGATGTCTGTAAGTGAGAATTAAGTTAAAAAGAAACAGTCTGAAGGTGACAGGCTGATGAGGTAATAACCACTGTAAAGGGTAATTGGTGAAAATTACCATATATGGAATATACAGAAGAGGGCTGTGAAAGGGTATAAAAGTCTAGGGGGGAAAAAGTAGTTTGAGAGCCTGTCATCATGCAAGAGGGGACCATGCTGATCAGAACAATGACCCCTTCATGCCATGGCAATGCCTGGCTAGCTGAGTCATCATGCAGTGTTTAGAAGGCCTTTGTAAAAATAACTTTATGAACCATTGAAATTTGTTTAATATCTTGATAGACTGTTTGAGGGTTTGCTTATATGGTGGTATTGTTTAAGTGTTCAGTAAATTAGGATTTCGGATGGGAAGTTTCACTGATCATTTTATTCCATTCACAACCACTTAATCAAAACTGAGTTCCACAGGAAACACTATGAAGAAATTATAGGCATGATAAATTGCAAGCAATACATAGCTAAACTGAGTGCCTGTAACTATACTAAAATGCAAAGAATTGCAAAGGAATCAAGAAATCCAGTGAATTTGACTTTTGCTGTTAATAGGAATGAAACATGACTTTAAGCTGATGAATCAGAAAAAGAGGTGGTATCTCAAATTAATCAGTTAAATATCAGTAATGCATACAATATACAAATACAAATAAGCTTGTGAAGTAACTGACTTGAAGCAAGAGACCTAGGAAAATTATACAATGCAAAAGTGGAAAAGGAAAAGGCTCTGATCCGGACACAAGTCACAAAAAAAGGACATATGACAGACCTAAAAAAAAGCTTTTACTGGTGAGGGATTCTGAAGGATGTAAAGGATTGCTGCAAATCCTGTGATTTATGTGAAAGGCAGAAGAAGACTACAGATTTCTGCAATCACCCCCACCACCCGCATCCTCTCCCAATCATTGAGGAGCCATTTACAAGGGTGGAGATGGATATAATCAGGCCATTCCCCCATTTGACCCAGAGGGAAAATAGGTTCATATTAATGGTGGTGGACTTTGCTTAACAATACTTGACATCAGTTGCCCTGTTGAATCCCAAGGCTGAGACTGTGGTCCCCACCCTACTTATCACTTTTAAAATAGGTGGGCTTTCCAAAAGAGATATCCTCAGAAATGCACAACTACAAGGAACAGCCGCAGTTAAATCAGAGGGGCAAGCATCCTGATGCTGCAAGAGGTGTTAAAATGCACTTAAAGTCAAAGGAAGAGAGTCCTTCCTGATACAGATGAAGGCAAAACCTCCCACAGTCCATACCAATCTGACCATAGGATAAAATTCCTTCCTGATCTCAAATATGGCAATCAGTATGACCCTGAGTGAGGGGCAATAACCTATAGCCAGAAACCCCCTGGTTTTAGTCTCAGCAGGACCACAGGCACACCCAAAATCCTCAGTCTTGGCTGCAACCAATATCCAATTCTTCTAAGGAAGTCAGAACCTCACCCCCGCAAAAAACCTGACACCTGTGGCAAGGAGTGCAATAATCCTTTCCAGCGTCAAGTAACAACCAGCAAAAAACAAAATCATGGGAAAAAACAAACACGCCCCATTCTGCCCTGCAACCTGGGGACAACAAGCCTAACTCTATACATCACACCCCCACAGAAACTTCCCTTTCTGTATCCCATCCATAAACTTATGAAAGAAGTTTAAGGCAGCTGGGATAACTAAGCCAGCTGTGGAGATCTGCTTCATTCTCCTGCTGCTGAGCAGGGTCCTCTTCAATACCCACCTGCTTCAGGCTACAGAGCTCTTCATTACCTCCCAGCAATCCATGCATGTGAGGGCTCCTGTGCTTATATGGGTATAAACAGATGTTTCCAAATGAAGTGGATCAGATGTACTGGGAAGTGTCCTGGCATGGCTGATCCAATTCATCAGGCAAAATAGACATCACCTGTTTTCCCACAGGATTGGGCCCCAGAAAATCTGGAGCAGCTGCACTGGGATGTGTCCTGGCATGGCTCAACCCTGTGGGAAAACTTGTGATGTCTGTTTTGCCTGATGAATTGGATTAGCTATGCCAGGACACATCCCAGTGCAACGTTGTCACTCCTGACAGTTTAGATCAGCCTGGAAATGTCTGAGTTTTGAAACTTAAGCAAGTCATTTGGAGGTCTTTAAGGAGTCACTAGCATTGTCAGGGTGGACTCTGATCTGATTCCATTGGCGTTGTTTACATGTTAAATGTTACCACTTATATCGAGCCTCCTCAGTTTACAGTCAATGCATGAACTGTCAGGATACCCTATGTGAAGTTGTGTCCCTAATAACCTCATTGTTATAAGACAAAAACCTCCAGGTTTGGTTCTTAGTGAAAAATAATTTGGCCAAGTCTGTTGTCTACAAACAAGCCTAGACATTAATATTCATGACCAGTCAGTCCTTGTGGTATGCAGACTATTTGCAGGCATGGCACAGGCATGGGCATTAGGAGCGTGTGAAATAAGCTATATTTGATTTGGATTTGGCCCAAAACGGGGACAGTGATTATATTCATTGACTCAGATCACTGTCCCAATTCAATTCAGCCGAATTCAAATCTGAAGATTTGATGGTGATTTTGAGAATCAGCAATTCGGCCATAGACACAGCTTTAAATGTTTTTTCTACAGACCTTGAGGTACCAGGCATGGCTCGTGAGCACTGCGATGGTAGAGTGGATGGAGCATCCCACAGGAGTGTGGTGGGGTCCCCCGCGTGCTCAGTGGCAGACTCAGAAGTGGACCAGAAGTATTTCCAATCCACTTCCTGGTCCACCACTGAGTGTATGGGGGACCCCCACTTGCACCCTCTCTCCCCCCAGCCTGCGTGATCCTCAGTGGACCCAGAAGTAGACTGGAAATGCTTCTGGTCCACTTCCGAGTCCACTGCCAAGTGTGCTGGTGACCCCACCTCCAACGCTCCCATGGGATGCTCCATCTGCCCCAGCATCTCAGCATTCACAAGCCTCCTCGTACCTTGAGGTATGTAGAAAAAAACATCTAAAGCTGTGTCTATGTCTAAATCATCAAATATTTCCAAATTGATTTGGAGGGTTCCAGTTCAATTTGGAGAGATTAAAGGGTCTCCTGATTCAATTCAGATTCAGAGATTTAGCTGCTGAATTGGGCCGAATCTCTGCCAAATTGAATCAGCGACCGAAACTTTGCAGAGCCCTAATGGACATAACTCCTAAGGTCAGTACAATGTATTAACAGTTCCCAGGCCCCCTTTTATACACCAACCAAAACATGTTTACAGAATACACATCTTATTCTCAGCAACTACTAAAAAACGTCTTTAAGTGACATCATCCAAATCCTATTTTTCATCAATTAATGTACCTTTTTCACCAAGTAGAATCTGCTAGAATCTGGTCATTCTGATATTTGTTTTGGTGTTCTATGCCAGTCTTTTGAATTTATTCTCTCTTTTTTAGCTTTAGAGGCAGCTCTAAAACCCACAAGCTATTCTTCCAGAACTTCTGTGTTAGCTATATAACATATGCTTAGTTCTGTATTTACTGGGGCTTACTTCTGTTCATGCTGTTAGCAGGGCCTCCATATGATTTGTATATACACTGACCAGGTGTTGTGTTAATTCATACTCCAGTAATTTGTACTTTAGAGGAGCCTACATCATTCTGGGTAAAATCTAGCAGCTGGACATAACTCTCCAGAAGGCTGTTTTGGGATGCATTTGATGCAATAGTTTATGGGCACATATGCACACTGATCTAATTCTATGACAGGACAGAGTGAAGATATTCATTTCTGCTTTGAGACATGATCAGACTGCAAGACATACATTTCCTATGACCCCAACAGACTTTTCAAAGGGCAGTTTGTGCTTGAAGATGTGTCAAACTTCTCTCCCAACTATATAGTTGGTCCAATAAAATATATCACAAAAGAACCCTACTGACAACTGACAGAAGGCAGGACTTCAGCCTAATACAGGTAGCTGCCTCTCTCTACTTACAAGTCATTGAGCAAACATCAAGTCTACAGCATGGACAGCCATGCATTGGAAAGCAAAGCTATTTCCATAATTTTTGTTGGGGCTTTTGATGTTTACACAGTAGGAAAGCACTAGTAAGCATACGGAGTACTTAAAAGGCTACTACCCAATTGTATTTTATCAATGTAAGCCTCCTCTGCAAAGATTGGTAAGATTTTTTTGGCAGATAAATAAGACATGGCATCTCTGAAGTTCTGCAATAGATCAGCGATTGAACAAATCCCCTCCCCCCCTCAAAAAACCCCCCACTGAAATGCAGAAGCAGAAAGCAAATGCTGTACTGCCATGGCCTTATGACCACATTAGCTAAAAGAGGCTCCTTCATGTAAATCATACATAATATATAGGCAATGATGAGATGGTTTTAATTAAATTGATTTTTAAAGTTTTATTGTAAAATAAGCTTAAATAAAATAGCAAGTTAATCAAACAGCAATGTTAAAAGAACCACTGTAGCAATGTCTTTCACTGCAAAGCAGGGGTATGAGAGCATTATATTGTAAGAAAATAATATTACATATATTAACTGAAGAAGGGAATGTAGCAAATCATCATCATATCTTCACAATCCTTGACTTTGTATATTTAATTCAGTGCAATAGGGTTGTATTCCTGAGGTGTCGCATGGCATTACATGCACACTGCACAAATATAATAAGATGAAATACAAAAACATTTGCAAAACATATACTACCAGGTATAGCATTTACTACTGTATTTAATTAGTTGATCTAACAGAAGTTAGTGCTATAGCAAGGGTAAAGTATCAGTTTTTAAATTCATCTTCTCTGGATATAATAATAAATGTTAACTTATTAAAAACTGCCATGACCAACTCTGCCTCCTTTCTATATTAAGAATCACTTACGATGTTACATCAAAAGAATGAGTTCATCAATATTCTAGAAATGCGGCAGGGGGTGCGAGGGGGTTAGTGTTGTGTTGCACACTGAGTGCATCTACACTTCTGTATTACTGTGGAATTGACTAATTAGCTCCATAGTAAAGCACCACTTTCTACGGTGCTGGTATTAACATACTGTAGATTAACGCCACTGTAAGATAGTACTATTGTGGACAGTACAATATTATGAGTAATTAACTCTGTAAAAATGCTCATGCAAACAGTGACCAGGGCTGGCTGGGGCATTACGGTGTCCAAGTGAGGGGGCTCCCTGGCACCCAGATCCACACTTCAGCACTCTCATGCCCCAGCCGGCCCCTTCACCACCTGATGCTGCTACCCAGAGCCTGAAGCTGACTCCCTTAACCTCCTGCCAGCTCGGGGCTGCTCTGTCCTTGCTCTAAAAGCTGTGGTCCCAGGCACATGTGAAGACGTTGCACCCAGAAGCAGCTGATTAGTACAAACTGTGCTGGAGTTTATTGCATCTCACTAATTGCATGTGTAGATGCACCCAATGATACCACCCTCTGCCACAAACAGATGCAAGTTGTGAGTGAAATTCCTTACGTACCAAATGTTTCATTCTGTCCATGAAGGTATATCTTTGCTGCATATATTCATATGTGTGCATTGTATATACCAACTTGACATGCCTTAATGGGAATCTCTCTGATTTTGGCAGGCCCTTTCAAAGGGCCCCATCCAAGCACAAAGAAAATGGCTCTATTGGGAGCTCCCACACTTCTATTTTTACCTCTGTGGATAGCAAGGAGAAGAGAAAGTGTCCCGGATGATAACATATGCTACTACAAATTGGATGGGGACCTCTACTGATGTTCTGGAGCAAATACTAAAGGTGCCATAGTTAGCCTATACATCTCTGGGCAATGGGTTTCCATCCTATTGATACTACAGTTAGACATTGGGACCATGCTACAGAGTCATGAAAGACCATATCTTTTCAGTCCAATCTGAGATGGAAGCAGCTATATCCAGGGGTGGCGTAATCTTATTTCCCAAGTGATCCTCACTGGCCCTAATGGGAAAACACACAGTCATAAAAAGGAGTAGCTGTGACTACTGTTTGTACTTTCCTTCAGTAATTTTGAAGCAATGTTTCAACAGGATACAAGTATTATGTCCAAATTATAAAACAATGAAAGCAGGGAAGTCAGAGTATAACTACTGACAGACGCAATTATTTTATGAGAGTACTAATGAGCATGCCTGCTATTGGCAACGGTGTTTATCTTTTAAAATGGTATTTATAAATGCCTTGTGTAAATAATGGTAGAAGGAAAAAAAGAAATCTCATTCAGACATAACACCACCAAACAAATGACATGAAGTACTTGTCAATCCCCATTCAGTTTAAAAACAAGTTTACATTATATTCTCTCTCATTTTTGCTCTCCCCCAACCTACTACCACTACACATCCTTCCTATATTATACAGCCTTTTTTTTAGGATACAATAAGATCTGTCTACATTTCAAAAGGACAAATTCAGCAATGAGTAAACTAGCCACTAAAACTCTTTGATTGCAATACAAAATTTGCCTGCAAGAGGACTGACAGTTGGGTGAGCAACAATGAGTTGCTCACCGGACTCAATGATCTGTTGAGGCCCCATCCAACCCTAGCATCTATGAATTTATGAATCTATGAGTTTTCAAAGGGTGCTTACCCAAGTTACATTTTTTGCATGATGAGGTCCCTAAAAGTGCTCTACAGCCATGCTGTGACACACATGCATGGCTGCAGAGTGCTTCTAAAATGGCTGATTGCATGAAAAAATTAACCCTTCTTGAATAAGGTATTAGATGAAGGTCATCAGCTTTAGAGCACCTTAGGGTACTTGTGGGGTAGAGCACCTTAGTGTTCATTTTTTGCATGTAGCAGGCTTAGCTGATGCAGCCCAGCCCTGCCCCTGGAGCTGTCAGTGGGCAGAGGAAGCAGGATGGAGCTGGAGTCAGAGGAAGAGTCCCCAGTCACAGCCCCCACCCAGCTACCCCATCTGGGGCATTGGGGGGAGCCAAGTCAGGCCCACAAAGTGAGGGGGCTTCATTCCACCCTCCCCCTTCCAGCTCAGGATGGCAAAGTAGAAAAGGGAAAGGAACAGCATGTGCTTCTGGCTTGCTTGGCCTGAGCTGGAGGGTGGAATGGAGCCCCTTCACCTCGTGGGTCCTGTCCAGCTTCCCCCAGTATCCCAGCCAGTGTAACTGGTGGGGGCATGAAGTGGGGTGTCTCCATCCCACACCCCCCTAGGCAGCAAAAACCCTGAAGGCTTCTGGAGTCCCCTCGCCTGCTGTCCAGGGCCAGTGCAGCCAGGCTCCAGCCCTCCTGCCCCAAAACAACAGGTAAATGTCTGTTGCACCGGGGCTGGAGGTGGGGAGGGGCTCTAACTCATGGTACTTTATACAAAGTGCCATGAATTAAAGCATGGCCAAGGTATGTGTGTCAGCTCCCTAAATGTTCTCTTTTTTAAGACTTTCCCAACCTATTGTCCATTTATCATCCTAGTAAAGGCTATTAGATGTTCCTTTATGGAGCATCCTTAGGCCTAACATTTAAATAGTTATGGCATTCATTGCAGAAAAACAGAGTTAAACTCTTCGGTATGGGAAAGAAAGAGAAACAAATTGTATACCTTGGGGGAAAAAAAGGGAACCTAGGTTTATTTATTTATTTATGACATTGGTGTTACTGCTCAGAAGTTTGAAATGGCAGAATAAATCTGAGGGGATTGATTAATTGACGGAGAGTGGATGAGGTGAGCAAAGGGGTATAATGCATTCCTTTCTCTTACTGTGTTGTGATTTATCATGGATATATTTGTGGTATGTGAAATGTGTCTATTTACAACCTGTTAGTGTCTGAGAAGAAAAATGAACAATTTTTTTAAATAGCACAATAAAGCATAAGATGGAGAAAACAAAAAATATATATTCATATAGATATTCACACAGTCGCAAAATAAATTAGAAATTGACACTTAATAAATTCTGGGGCATATTTTCAAATCAGAAAGAATGGCAGAAGAATGATTGAAACCAAGATAGTCCCACCCGCTGGAATTCATACTGAGAACACACAGGCAATCAGAAAAATGCATAAGCATTTCTAGATAAATTAAACACAAATCTAACTAAGCAATTACTGGCTTGATTTGATTTGCTCAATTTAGGAATCAAAAAAAGCAGAGCACAACTTGTGACATTAGGAAAACTGCTGCTGTGTTAATGGAGAGAAAGTAGAACAGGGAATGATTTAGAAGGGCTTAACCTTGTAACAGGATTCATAAAGCAAGGTGGTTTTTCAAAGCTCTAATCTAACATGAGAAAAACGTTCAAAGATATAGATCAGACAAACACATTATTTGAATTCTGCAAGGAATTAAAAAGAATACAATGAGGTGTGAGCCAGTTTTTTTCCCTCAAGATACTGCCCACATTTCAAAACAGAACCAGGAACTGTTCATTCAAGATTGACTTAATCAAATTGACTTTCACTCCCTATCCCAATCCTGAACTTTCTGTTTCACTTAAAATCTTTGAATTTGAATTTCTAATCTCTCTGTCAGGACCATTGGATTTCTAATCTCCCTGTCAGGACACCTTCACATTCTTTGGGCATGGGCTGACAATGTTGTTCAAGCATGGGCTGCTGTTTGCAATTTAGCTCCTACTGCAGGCTGCAAATCACTGTACCCGCTGGTGATTAGATGCTGAAGAAGAAATTCAGAATGAAGCAGATGGTAGGACCCTGGGGACACCTTCTCTGCTGCCATGGCTGGAGCATGCTACCACTTCCACAAGCTGCCCTGGGCTACACCCAGTGCTTTCACAGGCTGTATTTGGCCAGCAGGCCATAGGTTTCTGGTCCAACTTTAGAGGACTGGACTAGAAGCAAGCTTGTCACAGAATCTGAATTGAACAAATATGATTGTCACCCTCTCCTCAGACAAACCAGGACATGAATTTGGAATTGCCATAGCTAAAAATATCACTTTAAAATTTGAGCTAGAGTAAAGAATCTCTACACATACCCTCTGTAGTTCAGCACGAAAGATGGACGTATAACATACTCATCAATGGGTTTCATAAGCAAACTGAGCTCGCTAACATAGAAGCATCAATATGTAGTAAAGGAGATTTGAATCAGTTTAATTAACTATTGTATCTGAACTACCTAGGCATAGGAATGAAATCTAATACAAACCTTCCATGCCTTTGATGCTCATCAAAAAATAAAGTAATCCAAACAGGGAACAGTTACTAAGAGACTGAGTTTATGTAAACAGTAGGTTGACATCATTTGCTTTGTGCCCATAATTTTTTAAAGGTTTTTAAAGGTTTCCCTCACATTAATTTGTGTATTATTTATTACCAAAGCTTGGTCTTCTCCCCTAGTAAAGACATACAAGAAAGAATGAAAAATGAACAGAATAAGCAGAGACAAGCCAGAGAAAGTATATTACCCTGTTAATTTGTAATTCCTTTAATTAAAATAATCCCATTGAATACATGTTTTTAGGTTAATCACCTAACAAAGTGCAGTGAAACAGACTGGTATCTGATGAGAGGTTATTATAGGAGGAAGTCATAAAAATGATTTGTCAGCAGTTCACTTCCCCCACAAGCAGGTCCTGGAAAGACTCTTTTCCTGGGTATAATGTACTCATGTGACAATATTTTAAATTACTGTGAGTTTCTTTTTAATAAAGAAATGCAGTAATCAGAGGTGCTTATAGCTCTCATACAATTCTCCCAGTCCTTTCATCCTTTGTTTCTGCAATGTGATAGCAAAACCAAACTTCTCTTACATCCAGCAACCCTAGTTCTACAATGAAATGCAGCTGATGTTTCCTGAGCTGTTGGCATTCTTTGAAAAAAAGAGAATCTGTATTTTTAAACATTGTTCAAGCCCGTTGATAATGCAACACAGCACTAAGATACAAGAAAACTGAAAATTTGAAAAAGATAACGCTTTCCTTTGGGCATTACATATTTTTACATTTAGATTTGAACAACTTTTTCCCCATGACAAGCCTTCTTCCATGTCACATTCATCTGCATTGTTTTGTTTTGTTTTTTAGTAGTGTTAAGAACCTAATGAGATATTATCTTGGCTGAGGGAATGAAAAGCTATCTGGAGGGTGAATTTTCTTTGGCTTCTCTCCTTGCCATTGTTTCAGTTTAAAACTAGCTTCACAGAAAAGAGGAGGAAATCCAGCATAAGGTTATAGAGGGTTTCATGTTCTGTCCTTATGAACCTGCCATTTTCACTGCAACTAGGATTACGTCATTACCATTTTTAACTCTCTTACCAATACCTATTCACATTATCTCCTCTCATCTCTGCGGAGTAATCTCCCACTTCTCTTTTTGTGTCTTCCACTGCTATTTAATCCAGCCACCTGTAAGAGTAAGTAGAACATGAAAATATGTTCAACCTCAATATTAGATTTCAACTAGGCAAAATGAAAAAAAAAGAGAGGATGGGTTACAACTACCAATTTTAAAGGTGAATTAATATTTGTGCCTTAGATTTGCCACTGACATTTATCCCAGGTGAGCTTTATATCAGCTGTCTTCTTACAAGAGAATTTTTTTCTGGAAATCAGGCTGATGGACTTGTCATTGTATTTATCTTCTTTTCCTTATAGCTCTTTTGAGTGCTACCCATTTGCTGAATTTGAATGCTGTGCATTCACAAAAAAAAAAGAGTGACAGAGAGAGAGACAGACAGACTTCTGATCAGATCTTAAATATGTTCTCAAAACTAGGCTTCAGAACTAGAGCCGAAACTTTACAAAGAGATTTTATTCTTACTAGTCTGTACATTGCTAAATTCCCATATTTGCCTTCTACGCAGGCCACAATTTTACTTTTGACTTTCCAGTGCTTTATGCCAGGGGAGGTCAAACTTACTTTGGCCTCCAAACTGGATCCGGACCACAGAGCTGCTCACAGGATTATTCTAGCTGGCGGTAGTGGGACAAATGGTGATGGCAGCTGCAAGGGTCAGTGCATCCATCACTTGCCCCCTGCCATGAACATGCATCCCCAACAGGGCTCCATACTCTTGGTTTTAGTAGTGGGCCTATTCCCTTTTGCCCCACCCCCACATTCCCAGCCACTTTGGGATCCCCGTGGGCCAGACTACAAGCATTTGACACCCCTGCTTCGTGGCATTAAAAATATCAGTCTCTCAACATTAATAAATAAAGCAAAATTAATAAATAAAACATAATAAATACCACATAAGACAAAATGAATTAATAAAACATTGCATGGCGGAAGTTGTATAGATAAGCATTGAACAATGTTTGCAGTTGAGGTATCGCTGAAATTATCTTTTTTATGGGTTCCATCAAACCATGTTTACATGCACATTTTAAGTAAGGCTTAACTGACTTATGCAGAAATTGACATAGACAGAAGAGTTCTAGATGATGCATGGCTAATTTAGTTTGGTTTTTACCAACTCTAAATTAATTGTTCATAAGGGAATGCCAGAGCATCTATGACTGATGGCCCTTGAAAGAAATCTGTCCAAGAATTCCACAGTATAGGCAGGAGAGAAATGAGAAAAGATAGTCACTTCTATTATGCCGCATATCTGTGTCTAGTCTGAAAATATATTAGTGATAGAATAATACAAGAAGTGGCATCACCGTTTTGTGCAAAATCCCATAATTTCAAAATGTATTTCCATTCTATTATAATATCTACACAATGTAATTTTAGAAACACACCATTTTGGATCAATCAAAACTTTGTTTTAAATTGTAATGTCACAGAGATATACAAGTCAACATTTTTATAAAAGAAATATCAAAACTTCAAAGTTTTCTTTAATGGAAAAATAAAAATAAAAATGTTTTGGTTTTAAGAAAAAGTTTAATTTTGGAACAAAATGAAACTGACATGTTCCTACATGGCATTTTAAGAGGTTCCTGGTATGATATTTTTGACCAATCTTAGTTACCATTTCTTTCCCCTCTGCAAATAGTGATCAGTAATTTTCTAACCATATTAAGTATTCTTTCAAAACGAAGTGATCTTGGGAAAAAATAAAAGTTGCTATTTGCAAGGGAATATTTTTGGAACCCAAATTTAATATTGTAGAACTACACAATGCCAAAGTTTCTAGAACCACTAAGATTTTCTGACAGGAATTATCTACCATTTTATCCTGAACCTGTACTGTTTTATTTTATAGTGTTCCTCAGTAACCTACTTATTATATTCACCCCTGTAAAGTCAAAGGAACCTTTTTCTTTCCAGTTTGAATGGTGCTTTTCTACTTAATGTAGTATGAAAATGTGCATTAGTAATATTTTAATAAAACTATACTGACTAAAATAATTTAACAGACTTCAATATATTTTCAAAGGTACATCAGGGTCAATTTGTGCATTCCAGTAAGGCTTATAGAGGTGGGGAAAAGCATATTGTAGTTAAAACTAGTTTATTAAAAGACTTGCTCTAAAGCATTTGAAAAATGGGTTGAAGGTCATCCATAACAGCTAATTTGGACAATTAAAAGTTTGGCCCTTTGCACAAATCCTAAAGTGATTATTCAAATTTAAAGCCAATTGACTTGATTCTCAGCTGTTCCAAGCTCACATTCTTCTCTGCCAGTTTTCAACATCCCCTAGTCTCATCCCAGTGCCAGCCTGTGGCACAAATTAGAACATCCACTGAGTTACTAACTCGCTCCAGCTGGAATTTGCTCCTAGTGATGGATTTGCCAGATGCTAGGGATCATCTTTGAAGAAGAACTTAGCTTCAGGGAATATCCCACACAGCTCATCCACCCTCCTCATTCTCTTTCTCAATAAATCACAAAAATTATAATATGTGCAGCCTCTTTCTTATACCCACAGTTTTCTTAGCCTTAGATGTAACCCTAAGACGATGGCAGTGGCTACTAAATTGTGGTAAGATGCCATTTATAATCAAGACTGGGGACTATGTGTTCCTAATTTATAACCTGAAAGAACCCTAGATAATGGCAAAACTGTATCCCATCAAACTCAACTGTCCAATGCTAGTTTATGTTTGGGTTACTTTTGTTTTCTTGAAATTTTCATGAATAAATTAAATTGGCATCCATTACCTTCTTGCTCACCAGCAAGTAAGCATGTGGGTGCTTACTTCACAGTAAACCTCCCTAATGCTAAGTAAATTCTCCACCTACAAATGCAAGTAGCAAATCTACCTGACATTAGCAATGGTGCCACAGCACTCATGTAGACACATGGCCAGAAGTCAAATCTGCTCCTGGTCAGTAGAGCTGTGCAAAGCTTCAGACCACGATTCAGATTCAGAAAAGATTCGGACATTTCAGAGGCCAAATCTCTGATTTGCTAGCTGCTTTTGGCTTTCCAAATCAATTTGGAGCTTCCAAATCAATTTGGAAAAGATTTGGAAAAGGTTCAGAGATTCGGAGGGCTGTCTGCATGGGGAAACAGACACTTTGAAGTGGGAGAGAGAGTGGAAGGGGGAGCAGGGAGGGAAAGACAAACATGTCTAGGTGGCCAGTGAGCATGATTTCTCTCCGCCTGCTTTTCCAATTACAGTGTCTGGTGGGATGGAACACAGAAACAACATAAAAGCCTCTATGTGCAGGCTTGCTGTACCTTTTGTGAGCTGATTCTGTCTGAGTAACAGTGTCAGAAAGTTACTGTGCTGCTTAGCTTGCTTCATAGTCAGTCAGTTGCAACTTACCTGCTCCTTTTTGTTCTTAGAAAGGATTGGATAGGATTTAGCTTAGCTAAGCTTAGAATTTCTTTACTTAATACTATACAATTTATTTATTTCAATTTATATTTGCTCTTTTCTTTTTGTTGCAAACTTTGAAAAAAGAAAGCTCAGTGTTTTCCCTGCCAGTGTGATCCATCACAGTGCAGGAAGGCACACGGATTGCACACACACACTTAAAATATACACACATAGAAGCAGAAAAATCAGATATTCATAGGAGAAGAAGAGAGCCAGATTATATATAGTAGTAGTTAGTTATTAATATTATTATAGTTAATTTACATAGAGACTAAAGACAACACAGAAGGCAGATTCATATCGGGACTAACGCAGAACTCAGGGTCTTAGAAGGAGATACATTATTTTAGGTACACATTACAACACAGAAGAAGGATAAGTAGTACAGTACTAGTCACACATTCACATTAATAGAACATCACAGAAGACGACACCATATATAGTTATTAATAATCAAAGAAGAGTCTGGTGCATGCATGCAACACAGAGGGAATAACACAGAGGGAGTACACAACAGAGTTACACTGCACAATCATAATTCATAGTAAATAAATACATCACAGTGGAGAAGACGACAGACACACAGACAGCACACATTTTTCACATAGTTCTGAATACTTATTACTAAATCAATCAAAGAAGAGTCCAGTGCACACAGGCAACACAGAGGAAGTAAAAACACTGGCTCAAGCAATTCTGGGGACTGAGGGGGAATCAGAGTTTGTGCTCTACACTCCTCAAATTTCCCCTAGACCCATGTCACTCCTCTGGAAAGTAGCACCTCAGAGGAGGTTAAGGTTGTAGAGACAAGTGGCTCAGCAGGAGCAGCTCCTCTGGCTGTTGTGCCTCAGCCTGCTGAGGAATGGGATAAGGCAGCATCCTCACCCTCAATCCAGAAGCAGGTGAGTAGCATAGTGTGGGAGCATTTTGAGCTGGCAGATGATCCCAGGTTTGCTATCTGCCAGCATTGTTAAAGGCACATCAGCCGAGGCAAAAACATGAATCACTTTTCCACCACAGCGATGCTGCTGCATCTCAGGAGGCAGAACCCCCTTGCCCTTCTTTCTTATCAGCCTGGCACCAGTGTGAGTATGCCCGAGGAGAAGTCCCCCACTCACTCCAAAGCCCCCTTCTCCCCAAAGTAGATGCAGGCCACCCTGTAACAGTGGGGGAAAGTTACAGACAGAGGGGAGTGAGTTGCAAAGGAGAGCAAGATCACTCAGACCACTGGGGAGATGCTTGCTCTGGATAGCCAGCCCTTTTCCCTAGTTGAGCGGCTAGCGTTCAGGCAGCTCGTAGCATTTCTTGCCCAATCTTACAAAATGCCCCGATGCAGCACCTTTAGCAGGACAGTGGTGCCCTCCCTGTATGATGCATGCAGGGAGTACTTGATGGAAGAGCTGTGCAAGGAAGGGTTGCAGGTAGCCTTGCACTTCATCTATGACATCTGGAGCAGTTGGGGTGGCGATTATGCCTACCTCTCCCTCACTGGACACTGGTGCGATCAGTCAGGCCATTTATGGGCTCTTCTCCAAGCTCAGGTGCTAGGTAAGTCCCACATGGCAAGGGAGATCATGGGGGCCATCACGGGGGTCACTCATTGGGCAGGTTGAGCTCACCCATGGTCAATGACAATGGGGCCAAGATGGTGAAGGCTGTCCGTGATGACAACTTTGTTGGCATCCGCTGTGTGGCACACAGGCTGCATCTCATAGTCATGGATGCCTTGGAGAGGGAGAGAGCTGCCAGTGATGCCACCACTACTGCTACAAGCCAGGTGATTTCAGAATGCAGACAGGTGGCAAGCAACTTCCACCGCAGCATCAAGGGGGGGCAAGATGCTGCGAAAGAAACAGGCAGAGCTGAGCACCCCACAGCACAAAATCATGCAGGATGTGTAGACTCGGTGGAACTCCACATACCTGATGCTTGAGAGGCTGGTGGAGCAACAGAAATCCATATGTGAGATGGCTTTGCTTGGGAGGATCAGTGGCCCCCTGAAGAGAGCTGAGTGGGGTACCATCTCCCACATCTTGCTGGTTCTCAAGCCCTTCCTTGAGGCCCCCGAGACCCTTCGTGCTGGTGATGCCCTCCTCAGCCAGGTGATCTCCATAGTGAGGGAACTTGAGGACCAAATGGAGAAGTTCTAGGGGATCAATGTTCCTAGCCAGGGCAAGCTGCTGTCACCAGACATGCATGCACTGGTGAGGCGGCTGAAGGAGGGCATCAGGACACAACTGGATCCCTTGCAATTCAGTACGGTCCACATGATGGCAGGCATGTGTGACCCGAAGGTGATGGCAAGCATGTGCACTGGCAGCCCCAAAACCCTTGATCACTGGATGCAGGTGCTGCTCAACAAAGTCAGGGAGGCCAAAGTGCAGAGGTGAGGGGATGTGGAGGAGGGGCACCAGCACCAGCACCAGACAGTCTCCTCCATGCCAGCTACTGTCAATGTGGGCCATGGGCATAGCTTCAATGCTGGGGTCCAAATGCACCAGACACCAGCCTCAGGCAGGTAGCGCAAAGGCTTCAGTGGCAACCTATCTCACTGAGGATGTGGAGCCACTGAATTGCAACCCCTTGGCCTACTGGGCAAGCTGCATCCAGATGTGGCAGGATCTGGCCATAATTGCCCGGCAACACCTGCCCTATCCAATACATAGGAGGCTGATGAAGTACAGTTCATAGGCCCAGCTCTGAAAAGTGGTTTGTACTTTCAAACAATCACCTAACCTTATCACCAAAAATGAAGCCAACATCCTACAGCTCAAAACCTGCCAACTATCTCCAGTACCCCCACAAACTGCACACCAGACTCTATCAAAGACAACAAAACCTAACTACCTCTGGGGGTACATTCCTCACCAAAAAAGCACTCTGCCTCCAGTCTCTCAGGCCTGATCCTACATTGCAAATCACTTTTCACAGCCGAGCCTATGAACTGCACTTCATCAGCCTCCTAGGTAGTAGGTACAGAAACTCATAGACTCAATATAGATTAGACAGTGAAGTTCTGACACACTGCAACCAGCCAGACACCTGACTCCCCAGGTACCTCTGCACTTTTACCTGCACTGCTACATCCCCCTTCCCCCCCACTCCCCACCCCAGCCTGTCCCTCCCCTCCCGACACCTCCATTTCCATTTTTACTGACTGGCTTTCTTGCCCGCATTGTGTGCCAGGCCAGCCTCTGGCTTCTTTACTATTCCTTTCATCCAGGAGCAGGAAACACACCAAATGCAGGTACTTCCTCAGCCTGAGAAAGGAATTTTCAACCTGAAAGCTTCCTAAGCCATATATTTTAAGTATTCCTTTTTTTCATAATAAATATATAGACATAAAAACTTAAGATAAGCCATCACACATCATAAGCAACATCATATATCCAACACAACACAACATTTTTACTTCTTGTCATCAATTCCTTTAAAAAAAGAAAGGCTTTGTGACAGTTGCATGTGGGTACCTTTGATGCTTCTGCTGATGCTAGTCTTGTTAAGCCAGCTAAGTTATTTTGACCTGCCATCGTTTACAGTGGTGGACTGGCCCAAGGCTGCTGGGTAGGAGGAGACCGCACTGGGGCACACTGCCGTGTTGTGCAGAGGGTCCAGTGTCAATAAGGGTGCACCTGAACACAAGTACACACACACACAGACACACATAGTGAAAGCCCAGTGAAAGCACACTTTAACAGACATGCTAGAGAAGAACCAGCTCCTACCTGAAAGGAAAGAAGAGCTCTCTGACAGTTTGGCTACCTGAGATCTGAGATGCTGCATTCGGTGAGTTAGGGATTTTTTTTTTTTTAAAGAACTGGCAGCTGGGGCCATGTGGGACAGCCATTGAGAGTGGTCAGGGGATAGGGCCTATTCAGAGGTTCAGCCAATTCAGCAGCAGCCAAAGCTATGAATCATATTCAGCCAAACAGATTTGGGACAGTGATTAGAATCACTGAATCGAATCACTGCCCTCCAAATCAGCAAATATGAATCTGAAGTGAATAATAGCTGCCTCAAACAGGCTTAATAGGTGTCACCCAGCAGAAGCTCTATGGTCATAGATCCAGTGCTGGGAGCTCCTTGCAGGCAGGGGCTAGGGAGCTTGTTCCCCACCCATCTCCACCAGTGAGAAGCTGGAGGGAACAGGCTTGGAAGCTTGTTCCCCACATAGACCCACCAGAGCTGGAGGGGGAAAAAGCTCCCCAGCCTGTTCCTGGAGTTGGGTGGGAAACAAATTTCCAGACCCCACTCCATAGTGGCTGGGAGCTCCCTGCATGGGGACAGTTCCCTGCCCAGCCTGGAGCTGGCTGCTAGCTACCCCATCAACAGATTGGGACAGGAGCTCCCTGCTGCCAGGGTAGGGGGACATTGCTCTTGCTCTAGCAGCAGGCACACTCCCCACCCCGCCAGTGCTCCCTGCCAGCCTCTGGGCTAGCACCTGCGGAGATTGGAGTTCCCCTCAGTGGCCACAAGGGTACACTGTAGGGTTGCAGGGAACTGGGAGCAAATATTTTCCCTAATCGTCACATGTGTAGGTAGCTAAAAACCCTTGGTGTGCAGTAGCTTACTGCATAGTAAATCTATGTTGGAGTAAATGCATGTGCAGATGCACCCATAGACAAGGTCCAGGATTTTAACAAAAAATAAATACATTACTTGCATTTTACAATGAGTGGGAGAGGGGAAAGGAAAATATTATAGATGAAAAGTAAAGAAAAGTAGTGCTATAATTTTAATAATTTATCTGGTTTCCAGCTTCAAAATAAATTATGATGAAAGTGACAACATTTCTGAGTTCTGATTTCTTAGCTACTCATTTATTAGTTTCTCCCCTTTTTATAGCAATACAGTTATTAATAACCACAATTTGTGTTATTTTATTCATATTTTGTATTTGTGAAACATATGTATGATTTTAATTCATTCCCTGCTCTTCTTTGTGTGTATAGGCCATTTTTTGTGGCTTATTCTAAGTATAGACATATACTGCATTAAACGCAGTTGTAGGAAACTCCCTAAATATTTAAGTAAAATAGGAACAATATTATAATATTCCATAATAGAAGGCTGCTGACAATGGCTTTGATTCTGCAATGTGTAGAGCCTGACAGAATTAAGATAAACCACACCTAGTTATATTTCAGGTCTAGAACCCCAAAACTAATATTATATTTTGGATTACTTCCTTCCAGTTAATTCTTTTGGTATCTGTTTCAATCTCCTCTGACTCACCCTTCTCCAAACTTTAATGTGGGGGGAAACACCAAGTGGGATGTATTGTGGCTGTGTTCCTTTAGCAATTTATGTTGTAACTCACTAATTTGTCCTCCACAACACAGAGTGAAGCTTGTTCATCAGTAATTGAGATGGATCAAATAGCAAGGACAACAAATTGATCTGTCTAGCAATCTGATTCATCACTTTACTAATGTATAGATTACTGATCCAGCCAACCTACAAGCAGATAAAACTGAATTGACTGTCAGTGAGAAAACCATGGTGCTTGATAACCAGAGATCAGCAGTTGCTTATCCAATCTTGCTTTTTTTGTCTTTTTTTTTTAATGTAACAGGCATTATGTTGGAAAATACAATAAATACTACATTTCATTCCCAGAGCAATAACATTGAAATAGAACATCTTATCCTGTCTTTTCATCACATTATCAACACTTATTTATAATTACAAAAGCCCTGGTTTTCAGACTTGAATGCAGGCTTAACTTTATATATGTAAGTAGACATACTGAACTAAATAGGATTCCTTATGTTAAGTTAACCAACTGTGAAGATCTTCCTAATGATGACAGCACAATTGTGAGAAAATAGCAATATTAGTATTGAGAGGCCTTCTCTTCTACAGCAATCCCTCAGAGTCAAGGATGATGTCTTCCATGATTCTTATCTGTTAGTGTGTCTACACATGCATTTATGCTGGCTTAAATTTACTGCGCAGTAAATGGGAATAGGCTGGTGTCTACACATGCAAGTGTTAAAGTGCATTAACATTAAACTTAGTCCCAAGTCAGTTCACACACACAGTATTACTGTGCAGTAAGGCACTTATATGTGTGTTACTGTGCAGTAACTAATCAGGCATAAATCTGATACCTGCATAATGCAAGGTATCAAATTTATTGCTCACGTCAGTGTAAGACACCATATTTACTGCATGGTATAGGCATCCATGTGTATATGTGTTAATGTACTGCACAGTAATTTCAGCTACTATGCAGAAAATGCACATATATAGATACTCCCTGTGTGTCCAAGATGAGGCCTATCAAGTATCAACAAACTCTACTACAGCTCAGACATGGGGTGGAGGACTCTGGATTCTTTATTTGGTCCACAACACTTTATTTCTGCCACTCCCACTCTTCCATTTCCTGTTACTGGGCCTTTGTAAACACCACAAAATTGGCCTTTAAAGCAGCTTAAATGTCCTTTTGCACCGCTTTAATGGCATTGCTGTCTGCATGCTCAGCAGCGTATTCCATTTTAATGGAATTTCTGTTTGCATGCTTTGCAGAATATTCTACTTTAAATGACTTTGGTACAGAGCAAGATAAAACACCTCTGAGGTATTTTAGTTTGCTATCTAACAAAGTGCAACAGTGCATGGGATGCTGGAAGCTGACATGCTCGGGGCTTGGTGGGCCTTGTGCAATTCAGGGGCTATGGGACCCAGCAGGAGCCTGTGCAGGCGGGCTGTACTGAAGGGAAAAAAAAGTGGAGACCCTGAACTTTTTTTTTCCCCCCACTCTGGAGCCTGCCTGAGTTGTGCGGGGGCTGTTTCCCTCCATGTCTGGGGGGTTGGAGGGGAGGAGATTGGGTGGGCAGGGGAATGTGCTAAGGCACAAAGTAACAGGACAAATTTGTACCACTACTATTTGTACTGCTGCAAATGCATGTCCCTGCTCATGTGGATCCAGCCTCAGAGTTCTGTAAATTTTCTCAAAGCTCAGTGTGTTAAATGTATCTAATATTTTTAGGAATAGAAATAAAAGTTAATTCTTTTTGCTGCTATAGAACATGCTGATTATAAAGTGCTACAAATTTCTGTAATTGGATGGGTTATAGCTTATCAGTCCTGCATCCTACAAAGACTTATGACTGTGGTTCAAACTTAAGATATGAGTAATCCAATTTACTATTGTCTGTAGGATCAGGACCTTGCCGTGATGTGTAGTAACTGACGTATAGCTTAAGCACTCTTTGTAGGGCGTCTCTTATCTATTTCCATGGAGGTGACTTTCATTATGCCCAATTTATGTGATGTTTTTGTATTCACTATAAGCCACTCTGGCTGGGGGCAGGGAATGCAGGACAGAGCCCTGAAACATAGCCCTGAAAGCAAGTCCACTTGCCCAGTTGCTATGGGAACTAACAGGCTGGAGGGAGGACCTACCCAAGGTGGGCAGAGTAATTAGCAGCCTGTGCCAGGCCAAAAAAGGCAGACACCAGAACTCAGAAGTAGGGAGGGGGAAAGCTCTGGAGTGTGGAGAAGATTACTGTCAGAAAAGGGGTGTCCCTCCTGTGGTGAGGGAGCAGCTAGGATTCTAGCAGGAAGAGGCTTAAGGTGTTACCCTAAAGCTGGAGGATCCATGAAAGGTAGGGAAGTCTTAAAGAGGTGGACACCAAAACCTAGCACAGGGCTTAAAGATACAGCATGTCAGTTACCCGGGGGAAGGGGAATGTATTTTAATTGGTTGTGAGTACCGATGTGGCTTGATTTTGTCTAGTTAGTCCAGACAACTGGAAGGGGGCACTAGAAAAGGGGTGAAGAGGAGTACCCCATAAGAGTCCAGGAGGGCTCAAATGCAAAGTAAGGAAGTGACAGAACATGAAGGACAGAAAGTAGAGTAACATAGAGTAAAAGGGCCTGAAAAAGCCCAGTGGGCAATTGAGCTAGATTGAGCCCTGGGAGATGCAGCATGCACCAAGGTCCTGGTAAAACAACCAAGAGCACAGGAGACAGAGAAGCCTAAGTTCTGTTGTCCAGATTGGAAGATAAGAAAACAAAGATTTGAGAGACAACTGAACTCCATATTAACAACCTTGTGAACTGTAAGCAGCCTCCTCTCTCAAATTATCATCTACTAGGAATTAAAACATGTGGCTGGCATTAGAACAGAGGTGAACTTTGTGCAAGAACTTCGAGCTCCAAGCCAGGAAGAAACAGCAGAGTGGCACCTGTTCTGACAGCCACATTTCTTTAGGTTATTTTATAAATATGTCTACACCTATAAAAAAATGAAGTTTAAAATTATAGTGAAGTGGAGATTGTCAAGGGCCTAGAATCAATGAGAAATCACATATCTGCCATTTGTGTCTTTGAAAATATCCCCATTAATGTACTTCTTCCACTTACTGCGACCAATGATGAACAACAGGGGAAAATTTGAAATGTTGCAGAATAAGCACATCTGTATTTTTTTTGCATTACAAAATTTTACTTACTATCACTAGTTTCCAAGCAAAATGGAAACTATGTTGAAATAAACAGGTAAAGTTTGCTCTTTTGTCTGATTTGGTTTTCTTTAGCCTATATATAAGCATGGGCAGCTACAGTTCCATTGTCTCAATATCAAACCTATAACTGTGATATTTAACCATACAAGTAAATATTATCAGATGCTAAGATAATTCATACTTTTAGGGCCCAGTCCTATACTCACTGATAGCTATAGGAATTTAAATTGATTAAATCAGAGTAGATCAGGCACTTAGTCATAAGGCCTATTTCAAACCACTTTTGCAGGTAACAAATAATATCCTGCTGGAAATCTGACCCATTATTTCACTATTTCATAATAGTAAATTCATTTTGGATATTAAATATTCCTGAGAATAGAAGACATCTTTCCATCAATATTTTCATTCCTCTAGGAATATTAGTGACTTAATGTCACATAAAATGTAGCATTTCAAAGTTACTTCAGAGTATATTACTTGAAATTGAATAATCAAGAGTAGGATTTGCATAATTAATTAAAGAAAAGACACCTCCTGTCTATAAAATTAATGCAAAAGTAAGAAATCATTGACCCACTGGACTTTCCAGCAATGGATTAGATAACAGTAAAGAACAAAATCATAATAAAACACTGGAATGCTGCAAACATATGCAAATAGAAAAATGACATGAAACTGCTCCCATGAGTGATGTTGACCTATGACAAACTTTTATGCCATAAAACTAATAAGGAGTTATTTCCATTATAAAAAAAAATAAATACGTCCTTCCATCAGACTGGCATAGAAACGTTTTTGGAAATAGCTGTTATAACACAACTACAGGATCCGTGCAGTCGGACAAATGGGAACACAACTCTTACAAGCACCTGGTATTTAAGATAACAAGTTTGAGAGGGGGTGAGGAAGGGTTGTCTATACACTTGAGATAAATTCTATTTCTCTAAACTCTTCTGGTTTGCTATTTAAAATTCACATAATAGAAGGCACAGGTATAAATGGTTACTATAATGCATTTGATATAATTCTTACTTCTCAGCCAGAGGCATTAGACCACAGTCCATCCTATCTGTCTTTGATGGTTCAATAGTTTTAGTACTACTTCGCAGAAAAAAAGTTATCAATATTTTATCAATACTACCTCTTCTAAGATACAAAATATAATAACCAGATTAGAAATGTCACAGATACTATGACTGGGATTCTGTGCTATACCTTTTGAAGGTATATCAATGCATGCAATCCAAGGATGAATGAAGAACTAAAGTGGCTTTTCTGCCCTTGGATTCTGAACTACTGTACACACTGAACTGTCTCTACCAGAAGTTAAAGTACTCCTGGGTTAACCGTCAGCACAGTAATGTGATATATACCCTTCTTGCCTCTGATTCTTATAGACTAGGATTTATGGAGCCTGGGAATATCATAAACTCTTTATTTTGACCATACACAGTTTAAAACCTGGGAAAATTTTCCCTTTGTCATCACAGCACAATGACACATACCACCACATAGACATATAGGGCACTTAATAGATAGGCCACGAGGCTTCTCCAATGCACTGTAATTAATCAAGTCTGCTGGAGTATGGCAACTACCATGCCCGAGCAGCCAGCGTCACATGTACCTGTGTCCCTGTGCTGCAAAATGGTGGCAGGGGCGTTTTG
Source organism: Crocodylus porosus (assembly GCF_001723895.1). Classification (NCBI taxonomy): domain Eukaryota; kingdom Metazoa; phylum Chordata; order Crocodylia; family Crocodylidae; genus Crocodylus; species Crocodylus porosus. Next base: position 29,544,760 of record NW_017728906.1, read on the forward strand.
ACTAAAGCTCATTCAGTGTTCAGTGAGGTTTAGTTAAAGTTCCTCCACTGCCGTTTTTTAGTATGAGGATACTGATAAGCATGACACTGCACACTTTCAGAACCATTCCAATCAACACCCGCCCCCTCCCACACACACTCCCAGAGGATATCTATAAACACCCATAAGTACCAGAGGGGAGAAGCAGAATCAGCCAGTGATGATTTAAATTTTCTCTCACTGATTTTGGAACCTAACACCAGGATGGAATGAGCCACTATCTCCATATGGGATTTGCAGCTATGAACCCTAACTTAAACATGGAGCTTAACATCTTTGGCAAACCAAGGAGCATATATTATAAGATGGGAAGTAGAAAGCTGTAATGTCTCTTTTACTCAATAGCCTTATAGTGCTCACCTGAGATGTAGGTGAAACCTTTGAAGTTCTCTACCTTAGAAGATCTGAACTCATATTTATCATATGGATTCCCAAGCTACCAGGATATATGGTATTCTGGTACGGGGCTTATCTCAAGTCCTTCTAATGATACTGCTCCATTTTGTGTGGAATAATTGAATCCCCATTGATCCAGAAAAAGAGTGAAGGTTAATCTGATAATAGAGCTTAATAAAGTTACTCACTTGGGAGAAGTGATTCCATACCTTGCTGCAATGAATATTTTATATAAACTAGAACAGAGTAAATGGAGGGGCTAGAGAAACCTTTTATCTACCTGAATAGCTATTTGCTTGTTGGTCAGAACATTCAACTGCTGGGCTGAAGATGTGGGTTCAAGTCCCCTGAGACAGTAGGGTTTTTGAAACAGATTTCCTAATCTCAGGTGAATGCTCTAAATTTAGTACATAAAAGAGAATGACTAGCACTGTCTATTTTTTGCATGACATAATGTGCCAACTACTAAAATAACTACTGTACAAATTATTTATTTTCTTTCTCAACTTTTTCTGTAGAATGATACCTTACCTAATGAAGTGTCTATTTGTACATTAGTTTGGTCAGCAAAAAACAATCCATGTTCTGATAAACATTCCATTCCACTTCAACCTCTCCAGGGATGCAGTGTAATATTAGGGTAAAATAGCAAGTGCACACATTTAGTTATAATTGTCTAGGGCAGAGATGTCAAGCCATTTCACCCAAAGGGGCTAGAAATTCAAGGCCAAGCCAAGCGGGGATGGAGTCTAGTGCCAAATTCCCAGCTATAGAACCCTATTGGGGATTTATGTCAGCAATAGGAGGGTAAGCAATGGCTGCATTAACCCCTGTCCCACCTCTCACCCAAACATTGCCATTATGTCTGGATTTGGCACCTGAGTTTGACACCCATGGTCTAGGGTAAATGAGTGAACAATCCATTCATTTTGTTACATCATAGATCCAGACTCCAGTAGAATTTCCTGAGGGAAGGGCAAGGTATTTAAATATTATTTTATCCTTACTTGAGATCACTGCTCATTACCTCTTTGATTTTTCTTGTTAAGAAAAAAGGCTAAATCTCCAGGTTGTGGCAAAAGCAGATTGAGAGCATGGTGGCCAAAATTCAAGTTTATTAAACCAGATAAACCTGGTAGCAGGATTGAATTTATCAGAGGTCTTATAAGAGATTATCCATCAGTGGGTCAGTACAATAATTTCTGCATGCTAAAATCAATTTAGAAGCGAAAATTACTACAAACTGACAAGCTCACGTGTTTAATGGAGTATTTATGGGTCACATTTTGGGATCTGCATTGCATACCTACTGAGTAATGGTGGAGTTTAAGGTATTTTAAAAAACCTTTAATTTTTCTAATTTTCTGTTGTCTCATTCAGATCAAATGCAGTTTTAGATCATTTCAGAGTTGTAAGCTTTAATGCCTGGATATCCCAGAAATATTCTTTTTGTGTTTTTATAGCATCATTTTGACTATAGGATAAACCTGACAGTCAAGATATAATTACCAATTTGCAAAAGTCAAAGAGTGTGATTCCTTTGAGAGCTAGATTCATGGATTCTGATTTAATTACAATACATCCTAATGAAAACATTATTTGAGTCCAGAGCTTGAAAATTAAAAACTCATACTAAAGTTCAATCTAAAAGTTCAGGCTAAAAACAAAAACAAAAAAGGGGGGGGGAATATATCAGAAATAATATTTACAATTCATTAGTACGGAAGAACTAGAAAAAAATATTTATGTAGCTTCCATCTCTCCTTATCTGCAGTATTTCCTACTTTCCTTCATTTCATGTTTCTCCCTCTTCTATTCAAAAGCGATTCTGCTAGCCAGATTGGTCACCAGATAATCAAGCTGTGCCCCATTTGATTGGAAACCTAATGAATTGTCCTTACCTCCTTTTGCAACTGAGCAAAATGGACCGCAAACCCAAAGGGCCAGGGCCATGGCAGAGTATTTTCATTATGCTTGTAGAGACAGTCACATAAAGGACTCCAGTAGCTAAAAACTCTTCAGTAGTATAAATCCAACAGTTAAGCAATCCAAACATTTTCTTTGTAAACTTTCTGCTTTCTAGCCATTGGTTGCCTGAAAAGCTTAACATTCTGTTACTGGACATGCACAAAACTGCCTAAATCCTTGCAGTGCTGAACAGTTATGAGCCTCTCTCACACACAGTCTCTGGTGAATTTCACAGACATTCCCACCTTACCTGGGGTAACACATCAACAGGGATATGGGTTTTCCATTCACCACAGAAAAATGCAGATTTTCTCCTTTAAAGTAGAAAAACACAGCTTCTCTCTTTTAAAGGAGAAAATCACAAATTTTCTCCTTTGAAGGAGAAAAACACAGAAAACAGCAGGTTTCCTATTGCAGGCTGGTGGAGTTCAAGCCTGGAAGGGACTAGTTGAGGCTGGGGTGGGGGGATGCAGGGGGTACCATGTGCATTTATGCAGATGCACACATACACATGGCTAGGAATGCACCTAGGCATCTTGGAAAGCAGCTCTTGCAGATGCCTGCAGGTAAATCTATGGTGGGTCAGATTGAGGCCTCGATGATGAGAGAAGTGTGTCAGGGTTTGCCCAGCCAGGATGGTGCCTGATGGCCAGGGCCAGGCTTCAAGGCCAGTGGACTCATCCTTGGCTGGCTCCCCAACACCATGTGCATTCCTGGGGAGGAGGACATGGGAGTGTATGTGTTCCACCTCCCACCCCAGATTTGTGCATGGGGCAGGAGAGGATGTGGGCTTCCCATTGTGGTCATGGGGATTCTCCCCCCTGCTGTTCTCCCCCTGAGGCCTCCATGACCCAGCAGGCAGAAGCAGGGGTAGAAGAGTGGGGAGGCTCAGTGCTGCTGCTACTGGGAATCCTGTGCTTGCTGCACCACCATGGTGAGGTTCTCCTTGCCCATCCAGCACCAGCAGTGGTGGTGGTGCAGGATTGTTCCTCCTTATGTTGCTGGGTGGGCAGAGAATGTCACACTATGGTGGTGCAGGTGGGGTGGGGCTCTTGGTGGTGGCAATGACAGTGGCAGCACCAAGCCTCCCCACCCTCCTACACTAGACCATGAAGGGCCACGCTGGGCCATGGTGGCCCCTAGTGGGAGGGCATCAGGGTGGGGGGCCCTGAGTCTTCAGCAAGCAAACCACATCTTCCCCCTTGCCCCATGACCTCCAGCTGGCTCCACTCCCTGCAGGGTGTGTGTGTATGTTGGGGGAGGAGGCTGGGCTCCACACTCTGCTCTGGCTGCCAAGGCTCAGGCACTGTTGGGAGGCAGGGGGATGTGGGCTCTGTCCCTGGTCCCATAGCTCTGGCAGCTGGGCCACCCCTACAGGAAAGTTCATGTGCAGGGGCCTCCAGGTTGGGAGTGCATTGCACCAGGAGTGCTGGGGAAGTTGGGGAATGTGGGTCAGGAGTCAGGGGCACTGGCAAGGACCAGGGGCTGTGAGTCAGGAGTGAGTGGCACCTGAGGGGTTGCCAGGCTGTGAGTCAGGAATAAAGGGCACTGGCATGCCAGGGGGCTGTGGGTTGGGAGTGAGGGGCAACAGCATGGGCTGCTCATCACTACAAAGCAGTAAGGGGGAAAGCTACAACTGGACCCATGTCCTATGAGGAGATGAGTCAGGGGGAGCTCTAATTTTCAGTAATAATTAAAAAAAAAGCCAAAATGTATAGGTATTTAGAATTTATTATATTGATTGAAGCACTTGTAGGCCTCCAAATTGCTTTAATACTGTAAATAAATCAATAACATTTATGTTCAACTGATACCTATATGGAGAGTGGTAGTGATGCTTCATTTTCATCATGGGAAAACATGGATATGGGGTTTTTTAATTAGATAATTTAAGATTTTTTAAAATTGAGAAAACCAGGATTCCTGCTCATCAAGTAGCTGTACTCTAAAGCATATAAAAGAAAACATATGAATACGCACACACTAAGTGATTGGTTTCACTCTTTACTATCAACACTTGAGTTTTAATCCCTTTCTCTACGTCTTTCTCTGTGTTTTAGAACTCTCACAAGAAGTTGGCAAAACATTTTTTTAAAATAATCAGACAGCATACCCACACACAAGTGGTGTTTGCTCCTGTCAGCGTCACTAAGTCGCTTATCTCCGTCTCACTAATGTAACACAAAAACTGACAATGCAGGGAAGGAAAATCTATTAGTCTAGTCTACTGTACTTCAAGGTACATTTCAGCTGACAAGAAAGGAAAACAAAATAAGGTAAAGATAATACAAAATAAAACAAGACACTTAAGAGACCGGGCTGAAATAGATATATTCCTTCTTGAATATTTTGAATTATACAGACAATGAATGTCCCCAGCTGATTCCCTGCAAAAAGAATATATCCCCATTTGTTTTTTTCTTGAGCTTTTTTTTTTTTTTTAAATAGTGGTATCACAACTCGTATCACTAGTACAGCATAATGTATCATAAGCAAGAAACAAGTCCTGCATTCTTAAAAAGTAGGAAGTGTACAGATACAGGGAATCAGGTATGTTTATTTTACCTTGAAACAAGGAGGGATCAATGCATCCTGATCATGTACCTACAATTCTTTGAACTGTGCGCTTACATGAATGTTCTGAACACTGGCTGTACAAAGAACTGACCTACTAGGAAGGAAGGCCAATATTAAATGTCATCAATATTGTCATGGGATGGGGTCCTTAAGGCTGGCTGTGTTCTCCTAAGGCCCCTTGACCATGCCAATTTGGGCCTGATGAGCACGCTCAGTTCTCACCCACCATGTCTTTGATGACAAATATGAAAATAGGGATGCTGCCTTTAAGTCCTCTTGGACATGGTTTGATGGACTTACTGAACCCTGTGGGATACCTGGATGCCTTGTAGGTCTTGCTTTGCAATGAGTTTTTCAGGGGCACCCTAGCCTTATGGCTTAGCATGCCCCAAGCCTTGCAGATGGTACTGGGATCATCTTACCTTGGCTTCATTGTAATTCAGCCCCTTGTCCTCACTGGGCTCTCCGCAGCCCTGTCCCTGTGCCCTCTGTGATGCCAGGGTCTCTGCACCCCAAATGCCATGACCTCTCTGGCACCAGGGTCTGGACTCCACCAAATAATGCACCTGCTCTGGTGCTGGGGTCTCTGCACCCCAAATGCCGCACCCTCTCTGGTGCTGGGGTCTCTGTGCCCTGAAAAGCTGCACCCTCTCTGGCACCATGGTCCCCACACTTCAGTGGGCCCCCAATGAGGCCTCCTTCTTCCCCAAGTAGCCTCACCCAAACCACCGGTGTTATAAAATTAGAAACAAAACATAATTCCCCTGCACTATACCTTAACACAAGCTAGCAAAGGTGTGCTCTGTTTACCCTTACTCAGAACAGAGGTTAGTCGGGCCTCTTTCCCTTTTCATTCTCAGAGGGCTCCTTTCCCTTCAGCCGCCAGCAGAGAACTGCCTCCCTTAGTTTCAGCTGGGGGTTTATATGGGCCCAAAGCCCTGCCCCTTCCTGCCAGCTGACCAGGTACAGGTGCTGACTAATTTCCTCCTTAGCCGGTCATCAAGGCAACCTCCACCTGGGCTCCTGCCTGGCTCTTTGGGCTCTCCCCAGGCAGTTCCTGCTCTTCTAGGAGCAGGGCACCTTAGTGCCCGGTGACACATATCTCCACCTCAGATTTGTGTATTTGTGTTGTGGAAAGTACAAGCATTTTGCTTCTACCTTTGAGGTTGCATTGAGGAAATACATGTCTTCTGGGATAGACTTCTGGGTTTCTTTTTATTTTCAATTTATAAAAATACATATGAGACTGTTGACAAATGCCAACTATCACCTTCCAGAAATGATTCAGCAAAACAGCATTGGGACATTTTGTTAACTAGTTTAAATTTAAGAAAACAATAAAAGAGAAAATTATCAGTATATCTGGGTAAATTTTATATTACATCAGTTGTAAAGTTATTCAAATAAAAACACCTTCCTTTACAGAGTATTAATAAGTCTTACTCGGCAATATGCATGCGTGCCTGTCTCACAAGTAGTTTAGGAACAAGACCTTCTGAAAATAAAAGAAATGAAACAAATGAAACAAATTGTTCATACTAGAGTTAGAAAAAACTTAAAGCTAAAGTTAGGGAAAAAAATTATCCTGACAATTTTAATGTGTTTTTTTTCTTTTTTAGAGTTGCTGAACACATCCACTACTTATCTATTTAGGTTTTTAATATGGGTCTATGTCTTTACATCTTATTTCTTTGGGAAGCCCCTTTTCTAAATAATGTATAAGAAGAGGCCTTCTCACCTATGTGTCTTATCCATTTTCAGTGCAAGCATGTTCTTGTGGGCTTTGGGTATTGGGGTTATAGCACTGATATTTTTTGGGCAAGTACTGAAATAAATGTATCAAAATAACAATCAGTATTTCTCTCTTCCAATTAAAATTTTAAATCATGAAAATCAAATGATTACAGATATTTTTGTAAAAGTTCAAGGAGGTATTTCAATGCAGTCATAGAAGAAAAATGAAAAAAAAAAAACTGGGTAGCAGAAGCTGTTCCATTTATTTTTATTAATGGAATGTACAAACATAGACCACAATTTTTTGTAGAAGCCAAAATCAAAACAAGTGGATAGAGAAACCAGATATATTTTCCCCACCAGATATATTTCCTTGCACAATGTCCTCCCCACATTACTAGAGGCACATGAAGTTGTCTTCCTTTAACAGCAAATCCTATGGTGATGGATGAGTGGTAACAAGGGCAGGTGCTTGTGATTACCAGAAGATCCTAGTTACAGACCTACATAGGGGCACTGATTGGTTCTTTCTTACTTGGAACTGAGACAGGTTTGCAATTTGGCAACTTCAGTCATTACTAAGAAGGCCTATTTAGGATCCATTCTGCTCACCCCATATGGGGAAGGGGATAGAAAAGGTGCCCTAAACATAGTCTGTTTCATTTCACCGGACTGGAAAACTATGTCTAGTGGGATCACTCTATGCGTGATCCAAATCAAGTAATGAAGTTTGTAACCTGGTCCATCTGAACCCTGATGGAGCCTAACAGTGAACCTTAATAGCGACTGACCTGAGTAAAGGTCAGCATTCACGGCCAGAGCAGATAACTTGCATGATTTGATATTGACATTGCTGCATGTAGTGAAACCAGAAGCATAGAAAAGGGGCAGTTCACAGAACATAGTGAGGACTACACCTTTTTTTGGAAAGGGAAATCTGAAAAAAAAGATACTTCTGTGATATTGATTTTGCTATCAAGATTGTAACTGAGGTACAAGAATGTCTGTTTGGCATCAATGACCAATAAACAACATGCAATTCATCAGTGTATGTTCCTTGACCCTTGATACAAATGAAGAAACAAAAGAATAATTATATTCAAAACTCAGCCAAAATTGTCCTGCCATTTGTTTCCAAAGAAGATAAGATAATTTTTCCTGGTGATTTCAGTACTCAAGTGAATAAGGATTCCCAGCTATGGAAAGAAACACTTGAAAAAGATAGGGTAGAGAAATGCAATTTAAATGGAATTTTTCTCCAGAGCAAGTGTTCATAACTTAATCTCATCATGAACTCCTCATTCTATCAAGCAATAAATAGATGTAGCCCTGCTTAAAACACTAGCAACTGACTATGTCATATTGTATGTGCTCAGAACCATGACAACATCTCTATCACCAGAACTATGTTCAGCACAGATGACTGCTGGATGGATCATTGCTTGATATGTTTCATCATGTCCATTTTTATTATGCCAAATTTATATAACAAAAGAAGCAAGCAAGGAAGAAGTTCACTATTGAGTGCTTGAAAGACCCTGCTAAAAGTGACCATCTCCAGCAGTGCCTCAGTGAGAACCTCTGTCATCCCAGATGATCGTGACACCATGGACCACCATGAGAGCCTCCACATGGTGTGGGAAGAATATCTAGAGTTCTCCACAAAGAAATGTCAGGATGGGTTGTCAGGCCTAAAACCTGTGGTCTTTTCTTCAGCATTGCTACCCATTCAGTCCTTCTGACCTGTGGTTAGTCACCCAGCCTGGTCAAGGGTCAACCTAATCCAATATCACTTTGGCTAGCTACTCAGCTCCTCTCTGTTTGATTTCCTAACTTCTTAAACCACCTTATTTCTGGACTTCATTCTCAGTTTAATCTGGTGGCTTCCTTACTCAGCTCTTCCTAGACCCTACTTTCAGATGGAAACCCAGGCTTCCTGATCTGGGTCTACCCCTAAATCTGTTCATCCATCCTGACCCTGGTTGGTCCCCACACTAAATGCCCTGGTGGGGACAGTGTTCCCCTGGTCCAGCAGCAGGGAGTTTCCAGCTCCCATTTGGCAATCAAAATTGAATGGCAAGGGCTGGGAGCTTGTTTCCAGCCTCTGCTCTGCAATCATGGAGCTGGGATTGGCCAGGAACTGTCCCAGTCAGAGGCAGGTCCCAGCCCCATGTCCCAATTTGGTGATTGATGGGGATTGGAAAGAACTACAGAGGTGGGGTAGGCCCCAGCCCTCTGCTCAATCCACCAGTGGGGCAGCTCACTGCTAGCCTCCCCACCAGTGGCTTGGGACAGGGGTCTGAAACCTGCCTCTCCCCTGCAACTCTTCCCAAGTGCTGTGCCCCTGATGAAGAAGCCAGGGCCAGGAGCTCCCCACTGCCTGGGGCAGGAGGGCATTGTCCCCACCCCAGCATCAGGCAGCCCCCCAGGGCCAAGAGAAACCTGTCTCCTGGACCAATGCTTCCTGCTAGCCCCTGGGTGAACACCCAGGAGAGCTTGGAGCTCCCCTCAGTGGTGGCAGGGATCCATTGTAGGGCTGCAGGATGGTGGGTGAAAATCTGCTCTCTAATCCCAGCATATGTAGATGCCTGCCTGAAAGGGTTTACACCAGATTAGTTTACACCAGAGTAAATTTAGGCCAGAGTAAAAGCATGTGTAGATGAGCCCTGGGTTGTTTAGCACAAAATAGTATTCTATAAAATGTTACAAGACACATTGATTATAAAGAAAAACATTAAATAAAAATGTTCATTGTGGTCCTGTCCCCAAATGAACAATTATACCACTATTTTTTTTCTTTGATGCTTGCCATAGAATTTATGTACCTTTCCAGATGGATTATGACAAAACAGTGGGGTTTCCCTCCAGTATTTAGCCACATTGTATCTAGTAAATTATTTAGTCACTTCACTCATAAGAGGCTAATTTGGTTTTCAATATGATACTGCTGTCCACACAGCACTACATTCTGGGTTCATAATTAGCCTGATTTTAACCTGAAGTGTTGTTTGGATGGATTCCAGATGGGATCCAACCCTCAGCTTCTTTATTTTTTTCAGACCATTTAGTTAATGAGGTTTTCCAAACACAACCCGGCAAAGTACCATTATATGTTACATTTAAATACTAATGGGATTTTCTGGAAAGTAAGAAAAATATACAAAAAAATTCACCAAGTTTATGGAATACACACACTCACACCCTGTAAATGCCATTTACCAAATAAATGGCACCTTTAACCTTACATAACTTACATAAACTGGCACAATTCACACTAAACATAAAACTTAAGCTAAGCGGAAAGGTTAAAACCCAGGCCTAAAATCCTCTAGGTCCCAAAATTTTAGGAAAGAGTCTATACATCAAAATCAAATTATAAGCAACACTTTTTTCCATTTATATCACACCTATTCCTCATTTCATTCATGACAGACTTCCATATAGAGTCAGGATCTAGCAGTGCATGGGCGGGACTTTCTTTAACATCAAGCAGTTATATTCCAAATTCCACTTTCTCAATGGTGAAGCATTTGTGGTGCTTGGACTCAGTGTCATCTTAACGAAAACCAAGATCCTTTACCAACCCACCCAAAATCAAGTAAACACATAACTATATTCAATACCAAATAAAACCTGTCAGTGGTGTCTTTGGACATCTCTGAAATTGCATCTTCGATGATCATGACATCAGGACCCAAACCAAACTTCTTACCTGTGAAGCTGTTGTCATTCCCACCCTGTTATATGGGTGTTAAACCTGAATGACATATCAGAAATACCTGAAAGCTTTCGAACGTTACCATCAGCAAAGTCTTCACAAAAGGCTCCATAGCATTTAGAAGGGCAGAAGAACGAATGCCAACATTCTACCTCAAACAAAACCACCAGCATTGAAGCCATATGGTACAGGTCGGTTGGACAGGACATGTCATAAAAGATGCCTGACAATTGGCTCACAAAACATACCTTATACTCTCAATACACCAACAGCTACTGTTATAAGGGTAGGCAAAATAAAAGATTAAAGAACACCTTTAAAAAATATCAATATCTGAGAGACTCAAGCACTAGTGGCACTATTATGTACAACAAGGCATCAGTCATTTTAAGCAAACTTGCCTCACTACGGAGCCATACAGATGAGACCGACAAAGAGAAAGACCTGTGACCCAACATCACCAGGATTTGCTCCAGAACTGCCATCCTCAGCCATCTATGGAATCACTGATGGTTTCCGTGTTTAATGGAAGACTTCTATCCTTATCTCAAGGGACTGACTTGCCTGGCTCTTGTTCTAATGTCATGATGTGACATAAACAACTGCATTCTGATTATAAAATTTTTTTTTTCAAGAACCATACCAACTGCACTCAGCTTCTACATGAGGTCAGTCTGTAATTGGGCCCCCTACAACCTTGACTTTTTTACTTGTTGTAACATTTTTATGCTTGTAGTGAAAATGTCATTTCAGAATTTTTTTCTTCAGCATAGTTCTCATTTTAGTATTTTAATGAATTTAACACTTTGAGTTCTTTCCCAGTTTATTTGACTCTCCTGTATAATTTTGTAAGGGCAATAGCAGATTGAGGACTTTATGTCTAGTTATTGACTTACATTCAGGGGGAAAAAAAGCCATTTTCCTAAAAGTAAAACTGAAAATATGGCCTCATCTAATATTGGAGCTTGACTTATAATCAGAAAAATTTGGTAGGTGTTTTATCTCCATTAATTCCTTTCTTTGAGACAGAACAGGACTCAAATCTACTTTAAATAATTTGTCAAAATTCATAGCTAATAGTACCTGTAATAAATTGTTTCACTCCATTCAGTCAAATGCTTTTCTCTGTATCAACTGAGACAATTTTACAATGACTAACAGAGGACCATCCCAAACAGATCATGTCCTCCCTGTTGTCTACAATATCCACTGAGTGGATTTGTGACTGTATGTAGGGATAGAAAATAACCCTTTTGATCCAAGTGCCAAAATTTTAGGAAAGATTCTATACAAAAATCAAATCATAAGATTTAGGTGGCCTGTTCATCAGTTACATAACCCTTTTCATGAGCAAGTCACATCAACATCACAAATGGAAGAATGTACTTCCAAATACCATTAAGTACCATCTCTAGAAAAATGGACAATTTGGAAGTTAATGACTGTTTGGTTGCTTCCATGAATCCATCCGGAATAGGAGCTTTACCCACTAGTATATATTTTATACCATTAATTATTTCTACTACTGTTATTATGCTGCTATTGAAATCATTGCATTGTTCTGAGGCAATTTAGGTAATTTTTGATTTTAAGCTGCTCCTGTGCTTGGCTGTTATTAAGATGCTGGGAGCTATATAATGATTTGAAATGGGAAATCAATTCTTTCTTAATCTCCTTTTTAGCCTCTAGCATGATGGTATTAAGTTTTTTAAATATATAAATTATTTCATTTGTCTTTCCTCTCCTCATACAACTTACCACCTTATCTACTTTATTACGCTCTTCATAATAGAATATTATAGTATGGTTCAGTTTTTGTATTATTTCATATATTAAATTACACAGATTTCATTCCCCATACTAACAATATTTTTAAGACTGTGTTTTCTCTATTGTTTTTAGTGTTGTTTCTTTAACATTTGTAATTAGACTTTAATATGTGTGAAACAATTTTCTTGTTGTTAAGTTATGAAGCCAGAGAGATAATTTTGCTACTGGCTACAGCCATTCCTGTATTCCAGAGAACAAATGAACATGTACCTTATAAATCACTGGCCCTTATAATGTTATCAAGGAAGAATAACTCAAATATAATCCAGCTAGAATTTTGTAAAGGAAATATCTATTTCAGCAAGAGGTTTCTGGTTATTTTATACTGTCTGAACATTTGAACAGTATGGTGAACACATGCAGTCATTCAATTACCAAAAACAAATACATAAACTCCTAGTAATTTAATATCATCTAACCCATCAAAGAGCAATTGCTTGGCAGGGAAAGGACATTTTTTTCTTTTAGTTATTCAAGCACTGTTTTTTGTTAAACACACACACACATATAGTGTATATCTTTGTCTTTTGCCAGTGAATGTACTGTTTTTAGACAAAAAACACTGGTAATTTTTGAATTGCCACTACTAAGAGAATTACAGAGGAGAAGTTACTATGCAAGCTTTCATCAGGCTACAGGGGATGACTGCCCTAATTATTCACAGATAATTGGATTGGATTCATTGCCATACTCTCTTGCTGACAATAGTTTCAGAGAACTTATTTCAGTTCCAGGAAGAAAAAACCATGTCTACAACAACTAGTCATCTGAGCATACTGTCAGTCAAAAATTGCATGCAAAGATATAAACGGCACTAAAGAAAGAACAAATTATATCTAATAGATATATTCAATTCACTCTGTATCCCACTGGAACAATTGAGGCTACATGTTTTGGGAAAGATTGAGGTATGTGACAAAAGCAGCAGAAGCCATCTACAATATCTCCTCTTTTGTAAGGCTCTTTGATGGTCAGTGCAGCCAACAAATTGGGTGGAAACAGAACATCAAACAAAAATGCTATCAAGTTCAATACAACCCTTGAGCAATATTCACTGTGAAGGTTGCAATAAAGCTAGAACCATCTGCACCTTCTGCAAGATTTTTCAGGAAAATATTATTGGGCATGTCTACACATGCCTCTTTTAAGTGGGCTTAGCTTAAAATCATCATTTTAAGGTGAATTAAAGGCATGTGTCTATGTAAGCCTAAATTTTATACCTGCATAAAGCAGGTATCAAATGTATAGCTAAGTCACATTAGCACATGTGTAGACATGCTAATGCACATTAGCACGGTGTGTGTCAATGGATACACACTGCGTTCATGTGTATTAGTGCATCTGCACATGTTCTAATGAGACTTAGCTATTTGAATCTAAATTTAATGTGCCTTAATAAGCATTAGTATGCCCATGTGTAGACACACAGACTCACGCTTAAATTGCCTTAATGTGCCTTAAGTAAGGGTGCGTTATGTTTAGGCATACGTCAATACATGTATAGACAGGCCCATTGTGATCCTTTCCTGTGAAGGCATCCTATTCATAGAATCATAGAAGTAGGGTCTGAAGGGACCTTGTAGATCTTCAAGTCTGACTCACCACCTGGGCGGGAGAAAAACTGGACTCAAATGAGTCCAGCCAGGTAGGCATCAATCCTCTTCTTAAAGACCCTCAGGGTAGGACCCAGCACCACTTCCCTTGGAAGTTGGTTCCAGCTCCTATCTGCCCTAACTGTGAAGTAGTTCTTGTGGATTTCTAATCTAAATCTACTCTCCAAAAATTTGTGTCCATTATTCCTTGTTATGCCAGGGGTGCTAGGGGAAACAGTGTCTCCCCCAAACCCTTCTGGCCTCCCCTAGTGAGTTTATAGACAGTCACCAGGTCCCCCCTCAGCCTTCTCTTGTGAAAGCTGAACAGGTTTAGGTCCCACAGTCTTTCATTGTAGGGTCTGACCTGTTGTCCCTGGATCATGCGAGTGGCCCTCCTCTGGACCCTTTCAATGTTGTCCACATCCCTCCTGAAATGGGGTGCACAGAACTGGACGCAGTACTCCAGCTGTGGTCTGACCAGCGTTGCATAGAGGGGGAGGATCACCTCCTTGGCTCTACTTGAGATGCATCTGTGGATGCACAACAAGGTCTGGTTAGCCCTGCCAACTGTGACCTCGCATTGTCAGCCCATGTTCATCTTGGAGTCAATAATGACTCCAAGATCCCTTTCCGCCTCCGTGCTCTCAAGAAGGGTGTTTCCCATTCTATAAAGGTGCTGCTGATTTCTAATGCCTAAGTGCAGCACCCTGCACTTGTCAGTA
>NW_017728906.1:29560209-29565599 GCF_001723895.1 Crocodylus porosus
CCTCTACAGGCCCGAGCAGAGGAGGTATACTCCTCTTTGGAGATAGCAGCCCCCTTCCACTGGGTGTACACTGCCTTTTTGGTAAGCAGGCACTCCCAGACACCCTTGGTGAGCCAGGGGGGCTTTTGGGCACTCTTCCCCCCTTGCTTCTTGTTGGGATGGACAACCCTATTACATTTGAAACAGGGATATAATCCAAATCATTAAGGTTGAAAAAATAATATTTTCTTATTGGGTTAATTTTCCAGTGCAGGTTTAATTTATTCTTTTTTAAGCTTTAGCAAGATTTTTAGTGATGGCACCTTCAATATTTAGAAATGTATATCTCTGAGTGAGAGAGATCGTTCTTAACAATAAGCAGAATGTGCAATGCATTTTTGACATCTGTGTCATAATATAAAATGCAGTCTTGAGTAATTCAAAATATATACTGGTGCACTGACTAAATAAAAAAATTAATAAACTGGGATTATGGCTCAAAATGGAATGGTGCATCAGAATTACAAGGGTCCTCTCCATGAAAAGAATACCCGTCTCTTCTTAGAAGTATCCTTCTGTTCTCAGAAGGAGGCAAATTTGTATAAACATTCAGGGATGGAAAATAATACCTTATTTGACTACTCCAGCAACCAGAGGTGAGGCATGAATGAGATGTGACTACTCCTATTTTAAATGCACAGCTTGACAGGAAAGATTAATTGTCTAGAGCACTAAGCTGAAACTCTGACACCTGACATAAATTCTAAGTTTCACTTTAACTTTTCTGTGTGACCTTGAGTGGGTCATTAAGCCTTTCCTGGATACATTCAATAAGGGCTTTTAAAGAAGGATTTAGGAAGAAATCCTAGGTAGGTACCTAAACCTATCATTGGAATCCTGAAACCCCCCCACTTAGTTGACATCCAGATTTAGACATTATAATCTAGACAACCAAGTCCACCCAGTTCCCCACCCGTGTACTGGCATCTCTGTGTATACCCAGAACTGATCAGACATGATAACAATGAATATGAGCCAGTAGTGTGCCCATGTTGAGCAGAAGGTTACTGGGTTGGCCCAACAGCTAGACTCCGCCAACATTAAAAGCCGCAGAGTCACTTTAAAAAGTCTATGGTTCTCAGCAACGTACAAACAGCTCTTAATATTTTGGGTACAATGAAAAGAGTGTGGAGCACCCAGGAGCCCAGCAATGATTTTGTTAGTGGACCCTTCTGCACCTGGTTCAGCTGGAACCTCCCACTACATAAACCACTATCCCCCTAACTGGCAACATACAGGCAGCAGCTTAAGGTTGCTCTATATATCCAAAATATGTGTCCTTTCTTGATTTCCTATTTTTTTCAAGTAATGATAACTCTTATATAACTTTTAGCTTATTTTATTTCCTCCCCATTGCTTTATTCATTTAGTCTGTTTTACTGAGGATTTTTTTATTGGTTTCTCTTCAAAATCCTGTGTATTAGCTTGAGGTTAAAAATCCAGTGTTCCCTAAGGAAGGATTACTTGGTTTGGGTAATTTTAATCCCTTTATTTTACACTTCTTTACTTTACTTCCTTTCTGTTGGTAAACAAAAAGCTGTCTACTCAGCTGTAAAGTATTAGATTTGTTGTTAAAGAGGGCTTAAAAAGGACTTCTTTCCTTTAGTCCAGTAATGCCCTTACTAATAATCCCATGACACAATGAGCTGAGATGCTATAAGGAAAGATCAAGAATAAAATGTGATTTCAGCATCACTAACTAGAATCACTGTAGGTAAATTAAATATTAATGTACCTTTATCAAACCCACAAGTATCCCTTACTTTTGACTCCAATTCGAGTGAGAGTTTTAACTAGCTGCCTGGCTCTATCCTATCAGAAGGTATACTGAACACATGATACTACCTTAAATTGGGGAAAGGGAGGGTATAAGGAGTATACCAAGCCCACTAAGTATCTCTCATGTCTGCAATAGTTGCTTTGATTAAAGGAAATGAAGAAAGAAATATTGTCCTTTCAAATGATTAACAATAAGCAATAAATTTGTAACTTAAACTAGAAACACATGATATGTTACTTCAAGCAACTGATAGAAAACTGACAAGAAATGACATTTTAAGTATAGAGCTTCATCATACTATAACCTTCAACAGTGTGGATTTTATTATACTTGATAAAGTAACAGACTCTGAATCTGACCAACTAAAACTTCTTCCTCTATTTTTTATTAATCATAGCTCTACTATAAACAGAAACAAAAGATTAAGAGAGCAAAACATGTTATTATTCAACTTTTACCCACATAAAAGAGATAAGTTTTTCAGTATGAAACAGAATTGCAAGGTTCTAGCCCAAAAATTAAAATCTCTCTTCAGGTACTAAGAAATAATATTATTTATGTATCCAGAATTCAATTCTTGAAAAGCTCATCCAGATATGCCCCTGTGAGAGTTGGTTTTAAGGGTTTATATGTTATGCACGTGGTGTTAATTCGGATATCCAATTTCCCTCTTAATGGAGAAGAAATCAAGGAAAACACCCTGCCCCTACCCCTCCACAATAGGGAATATAATAGACAGTTAAGGGCCTCAGTTGCCAATAATGACTGCCCCATATTTGTGGATTTAAAAGACTGACTAGGTCCCAAACAAAATCAAGCCAGTAAGTCCCTAGGTGATAAGAGTCTTTTGGTCTGGAACAAAGCTGGGTTTACAAACAAATTATCTGACCCATTGGGTATGTCTACACATGCATTTATGCCATCTTAAATTTATTTCGTATTAAGTTACAATGAAGTAAGAGGGAGCGGGCCAGCCTCTACACATGCAGACATTAAAGCACATTAACAATGTGCGTACACTGACTTGGGACTAAAATTAGTCCCAAATGAGCCCACATGGTGTTACTGTGCAGTAAGGCATTTAAATATGTGTTACTGTGCAGTAACTAATCGGGGTAAATTTGATACCTGCATGATACTTCTTACAAATTACATCAAGAGCTGATGTAATTTCAAAATGGAAATTGTTATATAATACTCTTGAGATGATCCAAAATACATTTCCAGAATTAGAAACAGTAAGTGATATTAATGCTAGAATTGGTGGCACCAACACCCATGATAATGAAGATGTTATTAATGAAACATGGGGAATCCTCCTTCCAATCTTATTTGATAAGAAAATAAATGAAGGAGGATGGTGCCTCTTAAAATTAATTGCTGAAGAGAATTTTGTAATGCTTAATGGATGAACTGGCAAAGATGCACCAGGGGTGTTCACATCAGTTATGACTAAAGGACCAAGTGTAATAGATTATATAAGAATAAAACCACATATAAAACATACACGTATAAATCATTTGAAATTCTGCCATGGGTGGAAAGCGACTATTCCCTACATCTCACTAAAATTCCTTTAGAATTTTATTAGGAGCCCTCCCCCAAAAACGTAAAATTAGCCCCCAACTTAGAAATAGTCAATAAAAAAGAAAAATTAAAGGAATAATGAGTTATAGATTCATAGATTTCATAGACATTAGGGCTGGAACAGATCTCATGAGATCATAGAGTCCAGCCCTCTTCTCAAAAGTCAGGAAGTCAGCTTGGGTCAAATGACCCCATCAAAATAATCATCTGAATGCAACTTGAAGTGTTTAGAGTAGGTGCTTGCACCACCATGTCTTCCCTAGGAGATCTCCAGTGAACAGACATTTCCCCAGGTCCTGATGTACAACCCTGATAGGCTGCCACCAATTCCCCCCTAAGCCTACACTTTTCAAAGCTGAAGAGTCTTGTGCCTCTCAGCTTCTCCTCATAAGGCTTGCTCTCCTGATCGCTGATCATGCGTGTGGACTCACTGAAGCTTCTCCATGTCCTTTTTAATGTGTGGAACCCAGAACTGGATGCAGTACTCAAGTTGTGGCCTCACCAAGGCTGAGTAAAGTGGAAGAATGACATCTTGGATCTTGTTTGAGATGCATCAGTAGATGCAAGCCAAGGTTTTATTTCCTTTGCCAACTGTGACATCACACTGGTAGCTCATATTCAAGTGATCAATCATGGCCCCCAAGTCTCTTTTGGATCTAGGGCTAGCACTGCCAAGCCTAAAGGTATGGTGTGGATTCTTTCTCCTGAGGTGCAGCACCTTGCATTTCCCTATATTGAAGGCCATTAGGTTTATATCTGCCCATCTTGCAAGTCTTTCCAAGTTGTCCTGAATCCTCAGCCTGTCCTCCAGTGTAAATGTGCTTCCCCACAGTTTGGTGTCATCCACAGACTTAGCCAATCCACTTCTGACACCCAAATCCAGATTGTTCAGACTATATTAAAGAGTACCAGTCTAAGTTCTGAACGCAGACAGATGCCACTGGTCACCATGTGCCATGGTGACTTGGTTCCATTGACTATTACTCTCTGAGTCTGACCACAGAACCAGTTTCCCAGAAATTGGACCATGAGGTTGTCAAGGCCACAGTTCCCCAATTTTGCCATGAGGACATTGTGGGAGACCAAGTCAAAGATTTTTTTTGTAATCCAAATAAATGAAATCAAGCTCTACCTCTCATCCAGGTGATGCGTCATCTGGTCATAGAATTAGATGGCGTTGGTCAGGCATGTTGGCTGTGTTTCAGGATGGTGCCTTCTGTCAACCTGTTATTGATGGATTCTTTGAAAATTTTCTCCAAGATCTTCCCATGGATTGGCGTCAAACTAATTGGCCTGTATTTCCCTGGATCTTCATTCCTTCCTTTCTTGAAGCTAGGCATAACTTTGGTCCTCTTCCAGTGTTCAGGAACCTCTCCTGAGCACCATAAGTTCCCAAACATCCATGCCAATAGCTGAGCTAAGATGTCAGCCAACTCTTTTGGGTGCATTTCATCAGGACCCACTGACTTATGGATCTACAGCCTCTCAAGGTGTTCCTTCACAAGGTCTTTGCCAAATGTAGCTGTATAGTCACCTGTGCCTCACAATCCTGTGTCCTGTTAGGCAGAGTGATCCCCTTGGGCTGGTGAAAAACTGACATAAAGTAATCATTGAGGAGGTTAGCTTTCTTCTGGGTGTCAGTTGTCAGGTGCCCCATTTGATTCATCAGGGGTGCCCTTATTTTTCTTTTAACTTCCTATGTATCTGAAAAAAGACTTACTGTCCTTGATTCCTGTAGCCAGCTTGAGCTCAGTTTCAGCCTTGGCTTTTCTGGTCTGCTCCCTACAGGTGTGGGCCAGTGATGCATAATTCTCCTTAGAGGTATTTCCCATCTTTCAACCCTCATAGGCTTCTCTTTTAAGATTTCATAGATTTCATAGACATCAGGGCTGGAAGGGACCTTGGGAGATCATCAAGTCCAGCCCCCTGCCCAAAGGGCAGGAAGTCAGCTGGGGTCATAGGATCCCAGCAAGATAAGCATCCA
>NW_017728906.1:29565739-29568123 GCF_001723895.1 Crocodylus porosus
TCAGGTCCCCAACATGTAGCATGAACTGAACTAATGTAGCTGATGTTAACATAGAGTGTACTGATAGTGAAATGTAACCATGTTAGTCTTGTCCTGTAAGCAACTTGAAAACTCCATTTTGTATCCTTCTGCTTGACATAAATGAATGAACTCTGAAAATCCTTTATGTATGAGTGTGTGTAAAAAGGTGAATGGTGAGAAAATGGCATAGAGATGGAAGAAGAATATTCAATTATTAATGTAAGCAACAAGGCACCAAATGTAGGTTACCAACCACTAACTAACTAATGGCTGAAGAATCCCTTTGAAGCTCGAAGGCACAAAGGAGATAACAGAAGAGGAAATTCTGCCAGACAGGCAACAAAAACACTCGAAGGCTAAGATAAGCTGAAGACAAAAGAAGAACAACCACAAAAACAGAAGCTGGGTATGGAAAAACCCCAAAGCACTGAAACAAAGGATGCCAATCCCTATATAAGAACACTTTGAAAATGTCAAGTTGGGTGACTCTCTCTACTGCTGTTTCATCAAAGCACAGATGCATTCGTTCACCCCACTCCCGCTGTTATCTTTAAATCTGCTATCTTCAAATCATCATCATTTACTAAGTAAGTCCAGGTGATACTGAGCAAATATTGCTGTTAACTATATCTAGTGTATGTTCTGACAGCTGAAATTATGTCTATGTGATAAAGGTGTTTGCTGAAGGCTTTATAAAGATTAGACTAAGTGTTTTTCTGTATTTATGTAAATATTAAGCAATATGTTGTTGGTAAAAGCCTAATTTAAAGTTTAAAATGTAGTGAGGCCTTGTATAAAGTAAGACCTAGTGAATTTAGCAAATCCTAAAAGTAGTAAAACGCTGTGCTGCAGTTAAAATTACCTCATCAACAAAGTGCAAGGCTTGTACTGTGTTAGTGTGTCCATGCAGGGTACCACTGGATTCCCGGGTTCTCGCCTGCCACGACTTTGATTTTGTTAAAGAAATGGAGAGGAAAGAGATGGTGTGCTAATTAGTACCCGGTGAAGGACTACGCTTGGTCTGTTTCATAATCTAAGTGCTTGTTCTTTATTCTCTTTTTACAGGAAACCAGCATGGAGGCAGCAACTTGTCTGCGTCATTCCTGGGATCACCCCCGTACTCTGAAGAGGATCCCTGGCTTCACAACTGGGACAGTAAGTGAGGAGAGCGTTCTGGTTGCTTGGGCTGTGTGGGATGGTCCGTGCCCATAGAAACCCCTCCGTGCCCACTTGCCCTGAGAAGGGAGTCTTCGGACTTCACAGTTTTTATTACAGTCCTTGTCCCCTCCCCATATTCACAAAGGATGTGCAGAATAAAAGAAAAATCTTTCTTGGTTTGGTTCCAGCTGGGCTTCCTGATGCTAATTGCCTCATTAGCATCTTGTTAAGGATGCTGCCCATCCTCCATAGCCATGCAGAACCAGCATGCGGGTTCACTAGTTCTTCCACAGCCATGCTTTGCCCTCTCGGCCCCCAGCGGCCCTCTCCCTTCAGGGTCTACCTGTTGCCAGGTCACTTCAGGGGTCTGGGCAGAGTACGATCCTCCCACCACCCCCTCTTGCTTCCCGTCGGCTCTCTCCACCCTGCTGTGGCAACCGTGGCTTCTTCCTGCACCACAACTTCAGGGGTCTGGGCAGGGAACAATCCTCCCACCCCCACCCTTGCCTCTTGCCCCGCGGCAGAAACCATGGCTTCTTCTCATGCCATGGCTCCCATCTTCCCCACAACTCACTTTCATTCCCAGGTATTCCCCGTAAGTAGATCGTAGGTCTGGGCTCCAGCTGATCCTGCAATGTGGATCCTTCTTCCTGGATCCTCTTCCCCGGAGAGTCTTCCCCGTAGCTCCTCTCTTGTCCTCTCTGTGGTGCCTGAAGTCGATTAGTCCATGCCTGGCTGCTTGTTTTATGCTGGTTTTCATAGATTTCATAGACATTAGGGCTGGAAGGGACCTCAGAAGATCATTGAGGGCAGGAATTCAGCTGGGCTCATAGGATCCCAGCAAGATAAGCATCCAATTTGCTCTTGAAGGTGTTCAATGTAGGTGCTTGAACCACCTCTAATGGCAGGCTATTCCAGACCTTGGGAGCTTGGACAGTAAAGAAATTCTTCCTTATGTCCAGCCTGAAATGGTCTTGCAGCTGTTTATAACCATTCGACCTCGTCCTCCCATGGGAAGCTCTGGTGAACAAATATTCCCACAGATACTGGTGGTCACCCCTGATAAACGTATAGGTGGCCATCAGATTCCCCCTGAGCCTGCACTTTTCCAGGCTAAAGAGTCCCATAGCTCTCCGCCTGTCATCATAAGGTCTGTTTTCCTGACCTCTGATCATGCGCATGGCTCTTCTCTGGACTCTCTCAAG
>NW_017728906.1:29568825-29612733 GCF_001723895.1 Crocodylus porosus
CTCTGTTAAGGATGAGTAAGTTTTCTCAGGGAAGACTGCACAGTATGCATCATTAGGTGACAGACAACAGGTCAGTAGGCCATGGGCCCTTCAGGATCACCTGAGCTTGCCTTAGGTGTGTAATTTCCCCACCTGGCAGGGTTCATCATCAGGTCAGTCTAGTCCAATCTTGCCTAAGTAACAGGGCTCCTGCCAGAGTCCCTGTTATGTACTGCTATTGGTCAGTCTAAAGACAGTTAAAGTAAAAGAAATCTGAGTGGTTGTACATTATCAGAACCATTCAGAAACTATAAATTAGCTAAAATATCTAGAAACTATTCAGAAAAAAATACCGCTCTGTGAAAAAGATTAGTTTACTATTGCCTAAATCGGTGAGCCTGTAAATCTCGAGGAGCCCAAAAACTGCATTTCAGGGTCCTTTACAATACCTCTTGGACAGCGCTAATCAGGGATGCCTGACTTCAGTAAACTTTATAAAAAAAAATTACTATGCATCAGGCATAAAAAAGAACTACCAATTAGTTGCCAACTCAAATTGTTTTTGTCTATCAATATTTGTCTTGTAGTTGTGTTTTTGTTAAGTCAATAAACCTTCCTTACCTTTTTACCCCCAACCATACTCTCAATCCCAAACCCTCTGCAGGTAACTGGGACATATGTGTGGATAAAATGGTTGTTTTGTGTATGTGTATGCCTGTGTGTAATGATGTGTATGATGATTTGTGTGTGTTTGTATGAACAGTGTGCCTGAAACTTTATGTCTAACTCATGTAATCAATAAACATGGCACCTTGCCTTATCCCCCTTTATAAAGTCTCACTCATGATTTGAGCAATTGGCAATTTGTGTAACAAACAAGCAACTTCGTAAGCAAGGTTCCTTCTAAGGTACTCATGTGTGTGGCCACACACAATTAAAAGTTTGGCCACGCACAAACTTTTTTACTCTGTGCACCCACTGGGATAGGAGCTGGGCTGCTTACCATCATGTAAGTTCCTCCGAGAGGTGAGGTAAAGTCGGAGGTGGGGGGGCAGGAGCCTGGGGCGGGCTTTGCTGGCTTCAGGGAACTGCTTTGCTCCCCTGCTTCACCTCAGGAGTGAGGAGACATGTGACATCAGGGATGGGGAGTGGAACACTTCCCTAGAGCCAACAGAGCAGTTCCCCAGAGTTGGCAGAGTCTGCACCAGCCACCAGCCCCAGCCTCCATTGTCTAACCTCAGGGAGGAGCTGCTGCCTGCCCTGAGTGAGGGTCTGCCAGCTTCAGGGAACTGCTCCATGGGCTCTTCTGGCTCTAGGGAAGTGCTCCACTCCCTAGCCCTGATGCCACATGCCTCTTCACTCCCAGAGGCAAAGTGGGGGAGCAGAGCAGTGTTCCAGAGCTGGCAGAATCCACGCTCCTAGGCCCTAGCCCCCAGCCCACAAGCCTCCAGGCCCCCAACCCCAAAGCCTCAAGCCCCAAAGCCCCCAGCCCTAAAGCCCCCTAGCTCCCTGGCCTTCAGGACCCAGGCCCCACTGCCTGCCCTGGGTGAGAAGTGTGTAGCTTATCTTCAGTAAGTGTCCCATGCCACACTGAAGCAGTGAGCTCATGGACCAAAGCAGTGCATTCACAGACTAAAGCAGTGTGATCATGGACCACTACTCCTTAGAGGGAACATTGCTCCTGAGCTTGTGAAAGTCAGCTTTCCTGAAGTTGAGGATTTCTGCACTGCTAATTGATTTGCCACCAGGGAAGGTGATCAACTCATGATCACTGTTACTTAGCTTCCCTTCAATCCTCAGGTCACTCACTAAATCACCCCCCTTGTCCAGAACCAGATGCATCACCTCTTGCTGGCCTGTTTACTTCTTGAGTCAGATAGAGCTCATCAACACAGGTGAAAAAGCTACACAACGGATCAGATTTGGCTGAATGCTGTTCCCATGAGATGTTGGGGTGGCTGGAAATCACCCATGACAATCATGCACTAAGAGCATGCAGCCTCTGTTAGTTCCCTAGAGAATCTGTAGTCAAGCTCTTCCTCCTGGTTAGGAGGTCTGTAGTAGATTCCTATAGTTATATCCCCTTTACCACATTCTCCCCATATTCTAACTGAGAGGATTTCTAGTTGCCTTCCTTGGGTGCCAATGTCATCAAGTAGGGAAGTATACTGCTCCTTGACATAGAGAGCTTCACCCCCGCCCTTCCTCCCTGCTTGATCTCTCCAGCACAAGGTATAGCTATCTGTAGTCCAGTCATAGGTCATAGGTGGAGTCCCAGCATGTCTCCATTATCCCTGTTAGATAATATTTGTTATCACTTAGCAGGAAGGCCAGTTCCTCCTGTTTGTTCCCCATGCTCCTGGCATTAGTGTACAGGCAGCTAAGCCTGTCATTGGAAGCCCTAGACTTCTCTGTACACTTAGGAGAATCCCATCCATGGTCTGGGGTAGAAGTAACTTTGATTACATTTCCTGACCTGCTAATTATGTACTTATCTCCTTGGACTTATTCTGATGGTTTTCTGTCTGTCCCCTGGTAAGCTTATTTTAAGGCTCTGTCAAACAGGTCAGACAAACTGGTTGAAAAACACTTCCTTCCCACTGGGGTGAGGTGGAGGCTTTCCCTTTCTGGCAGGCTGCTGCCTCTCCCTGAGGTGCAGACTGTGACTGAAGAAGCCAAAGCCTTCTCAGTGGCACCAACACCTTAGTCTTCTGTCTTCAATACATCTCTTCATCTTGTGCCCATGACTGGTAACCAGGAGGATCAAGGAGAAAACCACTTGTGACTCCAACTTATGGAGCCTTGTAGTCACTCATGATCCAGCCAGGATTGCCTCAAGCCATGTCATTTGTGTTCACATGGATAAGGAGCATGGGATAGTGGTCAGAAGTTGTGAAAAGTTTTGGGATCCTCTCAGCTACATTACGGATACAGGCCCTGGGAGGCAGCAGACCCCACGGGCTAAGGGGTTGAGGTGGCAGATCACACCCTCTGTCCCCCTCAAGAGGGAATCTCCTACAACAACCACTCTGCACTTCTTTTAGTTGTGGTAGCTGATTGTCTTCCTTCCTCAAGTACTGAAGTCAGTGACTCTGCTGGCTCTGTTGATGTTGCTGAGAGGGGTTCTTATTTATTGTGAAGTTCCAGGGGGGCAGGGGGCAGTGACCCTGGTGCAGGGTGCCTTGTGACCAGACATGACCTTTGTTCAAGTGACCCCTGGCTGCACTTCATGGTGGCCTCTCTTGTCCACCCTCAACTTGCTATCCTTCCTTGATCTTCCATCCCCATTCCTCAGGTGAACAGCCTGACAGTAGGCATCAATCTCGTCTTCACCGTCCCTGAAGGTACACAGACACTGCACCACAGCCTGGAGATCCCCTATCTGGCACTAGAGACTCTAATATGAAGTGCACCCCATAAGGGGGTAGTGTCTTTACGCCTGAATCCACATACCTGCATTTATGCCAGGCAGCCCTCACAGCTGAGAGCCAGGGGCTCTGTCTGGGTGGAGGCCAGAGCCATGGGCTCCATCTGGGTGGAATGAGATCAATGTGCTGCCCTCTTCAAAGACATTTACTTTTTCACCTGCAGACATTGACCTCTGAAAAGAATATTTTGAGAGAAAAGCAGGCTGGTTTTAGAGAAGGCTATTCCTATATGGAACATTGCTTGATATTGTATTACTTACATGTCATTATCTTAAAAGACCTTTTGGGAAGGTTTAAGACTGCAATCCATGAAACAGCAAAAGCTACATTTGGGGAAAAGAGACTGTCCAATATGGACTGGTTTGAGGAAAATGCAGATGAACTATTACCTCTCAGCAACATCAAGAACACAGCCTATCTAGAACACAACAAGAAGCCAACTGAGACGACCAAAGCAAGACTTTGATAGGCAAAAAATGAGATAAAGAGACCAACCAGACACGGTGCAAATCAGTACTGGACTAAGCTCTGTGATGAGATACAGCCAGTCTCAGACAGAGGAAACCTAAAAGTCATGTATGATGTTCTGAAGAAAGCTCTAGGCTCTATTGTCAACAAGATTGCCCATTTTAAGTTGCGCAGTAGTGAAGACATTAAAGATAGAAGCAAGCAGATATCTCATTGGTTGAACTCTACTTAAAGCTATACTCACAAGAAAGAAACATCACCATTGAATTAATGGACCAAATACTAACTCTACAGGTCATGCCAGAGTTTGATGTGCAGCCCACTGTAGAAGAGATAAGGAAGGTCACTGATCCATTATCAAGTGGCAAGACTCCTGGAAAAGATGGCATCCCAGTGGAAATTCTCAAGTTCAGGAAAGAAAGCCTACTACCATATCTTCCTCAGCTGCTACTCAAATGCTGGAAAGAGCGTGAGGTACCACAAGACATATGTGATGCAAACATCATTACTCTGTATAAAAGTAAAGGAGAGAAGTGTGACTGCAACAACTACAGAGGTATCTCACTACTAAGTATAGCAAAAAAGGCTTTCACAAGGGTCATCTTGGTGCACCTACAACAGCTGGTGAATCTTGTCCATCCTGAATCTCAGTGCAGATTCAAGACTGGAAGATTAACCATAGACATGATATTTTCCCTGCAGCAACTTCAAGAGCAAAACCAACCATTGTACATTGCTTTCATGGATCTAACTAAAGCATTTGACATCATCTGTAGAGCAGGTCTAGAAAAGATAGGATGCCCACCAATCCTGTTAAGCCTTATGCATTCCTTCCACAACAACATGAAAGCAACTGTTCATTTTGATGGGTCCATATCAGACAGCTCTGAAATGAAAAGCAGAGTGAAGCAAAGATGAATTCTTGTGCCTATACTCTTTGGAATCTTCTTCTTGGTACTCCTGAACTACACATTTAAAGACATGGAAGGTGAAGTGTACCTTCACACAAAATTGGATGGGAAACTCTTCAACCTGTTATGACTTAAGGCAAAGACTACAGTTAGAAAGTTGCTTACCAGGGATCTTCTAATCACTGATGATGATGCCCTTACAGCCCACAACAAAGACTTATTATAAGGACTTGTGGATCACCTCTCAAGAGCTTGCCAGGCATTTGCTCTCACCATCAGCAGAAAGAAAATAGTTTTGTTAGGACAGAGAGTTCCACAAGATCCATCAGTCATGCTTAATGAGAACCAACTAGAAGTGGTCCAAAAGTTCAGCTACTTAGGCACCACAGTGACCACCAACCTCTCACTGGATAAAGAATTTAATGTTTGCATTGTAAAGGCTGTCACCACCCTCAGCAGACTAACTGAAAGAGCATGTAACAACTCAAAACTTAACACCAAGACCAAAATGTGAGGGCACAAAGCTTGTTTACACAGCACTCTTATGTATAGTGAGGAAACATGGACAACTCATGCACATCAAGAGAAAATGTTAAACAGCTTCCACCTGTGCTGTTTATACTGCATACATAACATCAAATGGAAAGATAAAGTTACCAATGCAGAGGTTCTTCAAAGCGCAAATTTACAAAGTATGACAGCCCTGCTCAGACAGAGATGACTGGACTGGCTAGGCCACCTGAGCAGATTGGAAGATGGATGTATACTGAAGGACATTCTATACTGGGAAATATCAGAGGGGACAACAACAAAAGGACAACCCAAGCTTCACTACAAAGGCACATGCAAGTGAGCTATGGAAGCATCTGGAATTTACCCTGACCAATTGAAAACCTTCGCAAGTGATCAAAGCAAATGGCATTGCCATATCCACCAGGGCATTAAGGCCTGTGGCAGGAATTGGCTCCAACAACTTAAAGAGAAAAGATTCCATAGGAAGCAAGCAGCTCCCAAACCACCCAATCATGACACATACATGTGCAACCACTGCCACAGGTCATGCAAATCTCAGACTGGACTATTCAGTCACATGAGACAGCAAAACATATATGCCATAAGCTGCAATATCCATCATCTCTCACAGTTGAAAGGATGTCAATCAATCAGATAAAATATCTTAAGAGACAAAATTGTTTGTATACAGCCTTCATAGAACTCAAGAGAGCCTTTGACTCCATAGAAAGATTAAAATTATGGAAGAAATTGTCAATAACATCAATAGGCAAATCTCTCTTTCATTTAATCATAACTTACTATTCAAACACAGCATCAACAGTATGTTATGGGATAGGCGGTACCCCTTCCAATGGTTTCCCAATTAAGATACCATAGTATCATAGTGCTTAGAGTTGGTAGGGACCTAAATAGATCATCAGGCCAGACCCCCTGCCCCAGGCAGGAATGGGTGCCGGGATCATATCACCCCAGCCAAATATCTGTCCAGCCTCCTCTTGAAGACCCCAAGGTAGGATACAGGTCCACCTCACTTGGGAGCCCATTGCAGAGCCTGGCAGCCCTAACTGTAAAGTAATGTCCCCTGAACCTTCTCTCTAATATTTGTGGCCATTATTCCAAGTAACCCTGGGTGGTGCCCGGAGGAACAGTCTCCCCCAATTCCCGCTGGTCCCCCCAGTGAGTTTGTAAATGGCCACCAGATCCCCTCTCAGCCTTCTCCTGTGGAAGCTGAATACCCTTTAGCCTCTTTTTGTAGGGCCTGCCCTGCTGCCCCTTGACCATGTGAGTGGCCCTCCTCTGGACTCTATCAGTGCTAGTTGTATCCCTCTTGAAGTGTGGCACCCAGAACTCAATGCAGTACTCCATCTGCGGCCTGACCAATGCCTCACAGAGGGGAAGGATCACCTCCCTGGACCTGCTTGTGATGCATCTGTAGATGCATGACAACGGGCGGTTAGCCTTACTGACCTCTTCCTTTCATTGGCGGCTCAAGTTCATCCTGGAGTTACAGCAAGGATGTTTGCTTGTTCACTAATTTTCAACTTACTCTTGAATGATTTGAAAAAGTTTCTAACAGGGAATCAATTCCATGTGCCTGTGATTTGGAATGACCATCTCTCTCTTGCTTTATGCAGGCAATGCATTAAATCTGTTGCAATCCCAAATAGGTTTCAAAGATTACTAGATGCCTTTCAACAGTATTGCACCTCAAATAGCTCAGAAATCAATACAGCTAAAACCAAAGTAATCTTCTTTAGAAATGAAAGAAGGAAATGGAATTGGTTTTTACAGGAAAAGAAACTAGAGATGGTATCTTCCTTTAAATACATTGAAATATATTTTAGCATAAATCTGAGCTGCAGTGAATACACTGAAAATGTAAATGTTACAGCAAAACAAGTTTTGTTTATAGTTTTATCCTTTTACACTAAGATAGACAGATGAGCAGTTTTGAAAGCACTAAGGGTCAATATATCCAATATAGATTCCATCTTATTGTATATAGCAGAACTTTGGAGTGTTGACAGTATGGTCCATCCAAAGCGTTTCTAATTATTTTTCTTGGTGGCTTTTGTTTTTACCTAATTCTGCTACAGGGGGCTCATGAGGTCTGAAACTAGGCTGATAAATATGAGCACTTTAGCCCATTTAAGAATCCTAAATTACTGGATGAAAGTTGGATTTTTACACCCATCAGAAATCCCAAGATATGCTTTTTACAAGCCTCTCCTTTGCCAAATAAACCATGCTTTGGATGGTTAAAGAACATCTATAACTTCCTTCAGATAAATGGCCTTGGAAATATAGTGAGCATAGCTGACCCAATATTTCTCCTGTATTTAAAACAAGGCATCAATTTAAGAATCAAGGGTACCGGTATGCCAATGGATAAGCTAGCAGTGAGACTGTCCCAAACTTCTTCTTTGGCCCAGAAACCTACCTGCCTGTGGTGCAAAACTAAAAATAATGAGATGCCATCACTAGCCTGAGAGTCATGCTATGGAGATCTGCAGTTGTCATGGACAGATGGTGTAAGATTCTGTATTCAGATAGAATATGCTTTTGTGGGAAGAATGATAGTGATTACTTAAATCATTAGTTGTTGTCTTGTATATTCTTGAAGAAATAAGAAGGAAATGGATCTCTCCCTTTATGGGAAAAATTAAACATTGGGCTAGTAAGGAAAAAAATTATTTGCCTTCTTTCTAAGACTTTGGAGCCTGTCTTCCCCACAGGTATGTTTTCACTACTTGCACAAATAATAAGGGCCAAAATCAAATAGAATTTTCCTGTTCTATCATTCATAGCTCCAAATGACCTTTTTTAGATCATTATGAATCATATTTTGTTTTAATTTTGAGTAAACTGGTAGAATGGAGAATATGTTTTAGTAAAAATTATGATTTATTAAAATTCTGCTCATTTGAATTTGGAGGGTGGTGAACCACGACAATGGGCTACCTAGAGAGGTGGTAGAATCACTGTCAGATTTTTAAGGCCTGGTTTGACAAACCCCTGGCTAGAATGATCTATATGGGGATGGTCCTTGCTTTGAACAAGGGTTTGAACTAGATTATCTTTGAGCTCTTTCCAACCCTAATTTTCTACAATTCTATAATATATTCTGTAATACAAGCCTTAGTCTGTCCATAATGTTTTATTTGCACTTCGATTGGTTGTCTGAAACAAACAATCAGAGTGCTGCAAAAGTGTTCCAGATAGACAGCGGTGGTGCACTATGACAGGGATGGAGGGAATAGAATGGGTGGGCAGAGTGGCAGCAGCACAAAGCATTGGGTGGCACCATTCCATCCCTGCCCCCTGTCCCCCTGCCCATCATTCCTGATGGACAATTGCCTGGTATATAATATTGTTATTGGAAATGTAGTTGTTCATTTTATTGTACTCTTCTGGTAAAAGCTGAAAACAACTACTGCTACCGCTGGTTTCAAGAAAGAATTATGGGGAGCTCAGTGTACCATGACAAAATTAAAAACATGTATTTTATTACTACTTCTGGAAATAATGAATTGAAACATGAATTAGAAAGACAAAAACACATGTCAGATGATCTGCAAGCAGAATAGCTTGGCCACTCTGTTCTGTAGGCTAGGGTAGAACTTTAATTTGCTGCCAAGTGACATTTATTTTAAAAAGGCACCTTTACAAAGAAATCTTCTAGAAACTTTTTCAGCTATTATATGAAACTAAAAGGTTTCTTCCCTGACTCAGGGCTTGCTGTCTTCAAGGATTCAATTGAAAGATTTGACCTAATAGATCAAGAAAACAAACAGAGCTAACAGGCCAAGGCTGTTTACCTCCACAATTTACTCAGATGACACAATGTCAGCTTTATACATCCTCCACCTCCAAGGAAAAGTTTTCTGAAGCAGGAGTTTCATTTCTGTATGGACCATCTGCTTATCTACCAATTCTCCTTAGCAGTCTGAAAGGGCAGTTGTCTTTATCCTTCCTCCCTGCTGTTGCTTGTGCAGGGCCATCCTAATCAACATTTCCCTAAAGATAAACATGAAGGAAAAAGTTATAATGTGGCTTTATTTTCATGTATTCAAAGGAATCATTCCAAGGTCAAATAAACTCTGAGTGTGGCTGGACCCAAGATAGGCCCCAGTTCTAGTGTTATCACTCCTTCAGTAAACAAAGGGAAAAAGTCCATCTAATGTTCAAGTTGCACAGCAAACAGAAAAGAATGGGCTGATACACAGCAAGTGCATCTGCACATGAAATTAATGCAACTGAATAAACTCTGGTTTATTCAGAGTTTGTGCCAAAGTTTATTGCTCCCAGGCACAGCATTTAAACATGCACTGGAGCGTGCTGAGCTGGGACACTGCAGCCCCAGCTGGCAACTGGATAGGGGGATCAGCTGGCCAGCATGGCGCTGCTCTGATCTGGCTCAATATGCTGAGGAAGGGCTGGCTGCTGCACGAGGGTGCTTCAGTGCGGGCCTAGCTAGCAGACAGCTCCCGCACTGAAGCACCCTTGCACCCCAGCCAGCCCTGTCAGCATCTACATGTGCATTGCAGAGAAGTAAATAACTCTGCTGTCAGATAGTACTTGTGTATGGCAGTACTATGCCACATCAGTGTTAATTAGCTTACTCCATCCTATTAGCATCACACATGTAGAAGGTGATGTTTTACTAATTAGTCAGCTCTGCAGTAAATGTCTCATGTAGATGTGCCCATTGTGTTCCCAGTCTTCCTTGTTCAATAGCTAGCAACAATAGCAACAGTTCTGAATGTGTCAGAGAAAATAAGTGAATGTCTTGCCAAAATTTGTAGTTAGTAAGCCATACAATTCTTAATTTTAATTAAGGCCAAGAAAAAATGTGAAAAAGTGTGGATGGAAAGCATTACAGTTTCCATAGTTTTCCTTCTGCATTTTTTTCCAGTGCTACAACATTAGCAAGGTGGACAGGAGAGTTATACTTTGAATTAGTAGGAATTCTAAGTCAAATGAGAAATCAAGAGAACACATGCAATACAAAGCGCAACATACTTAGGAAGCAGCCTCCTGAATAATTTTATGCACTGTGTGGCTGTTTATTTCTTAAAATCTTTAAGAACCTTATTCATTGAGTTTGCTTTTAAAGAATAGATTATTGAAAAACTAAGCAGAACTGAAGGGAATTAGAGAGACAGAGAGAGACAGAGAGAGACAGAGAGAGAGGACAGAGAGTAAAAACATGGGTGGATCTAATGTTATAAGAATAAATCATTATTTTTGTTCTAATGTCTTAGATCATAGCTATGCAGCTTCTAAGTGACCAGGGACTGTATGTCCTGGGGATCACACCAAGATCTACATACTCTGTGGGCCATACTGTCCCACTCCTACTGCACTGTAGGCCTGTGTGCTCATCTCCGCACTATGGCACCATGTGCCAAAACAGCTCTGGCCTCACCTTCAGCTTCCTGGATTGGAGGCTGAATGGGTAATCTTGAGGAGGGAGGGGAAGCCTGGAGACTGCAGCTACTGTTGTAGCCAGAGTCATGACAGGGAGGATGACTAGGAGGAAGCCCAGGGTCTGCAATATAACCCTTCATGGACTGCATACAGCCTGCAGGCTGGACCTGGATCCAGCAAAGAAGTATGGATGTTCTTATCTGTATGTTTCACCTAGTTGTCAACTTTCTAGAGGAATGTGCCTTCTTTTTGAGCAGTAAAAATAAGCTTTGTAACAATATGGAACAAGGCATACTAAATAAAATGAATCCAACCATCACTATTTAGATGTTTCACCTCTGTAGTCCTTTCCTTACTTCCTCCTCCTTTTCACTCCATCACACCCTCTGACTGAAATAACTAGGGTCTAATCTTACCAGTTTTTGGATTAAAGATGACTTTGATACGTCAGCATTATAACAACAGGCACAGCACCATTTTAGCTTCCTTAATATAGCTGTATAAAAAAGTTCAAATATTTATCATTATCAGCGATTTATATATTTTCAGATGTACTGAAAACACTTTAAAAGTCTTCTGCATCCTTGAGCTCCTCCCATCTACTTCAGATCCTTCTACTTTAGCGATGTCTTAAGTGACTTGTAAACGTTTAACATTTTCTAGGAGGTTTATCAGTCATCATGGGTGGATTATATTTAGAAAACATATTTTTAAAATAATATTATTTAAGTTACAATTCAGAATGCTGATAAGGAATTAAATACATTTCCTTGGTAAGCTTTTTTTTTTAGAGTTTTGTAATGACACCTACCACCATGGTATGTAATTTCTTCCCACATAAAATAGATTGGCAATTAAAAAAAAATTCCCTACTACCTACTGGAAAGTCCTTGTGATATTCCTTATCCTTAACACTGTCTATACCACATATTAATTATGTCAGATGTTAGGTCTGTCTTGCTTTCTGTGAATTGGTTTCACTATGGAGTGGGGGTTTTTTTGCTGTTCCTTTTTTTTTGTATTATAATTTCCAATTATCTTTAAAACATGTTTCCTCACAACTAATATGTTTCACTTTTTCTTTTTTTAAGGCAAACATACTTAATCTTATTGAATTTCTATTCCAATGGAAACTAGAGATATGTAGTTTCCATATAGTTTCCATTATCCTGAACACTTTGCACAAGCTTCTTTAGAGGTTGTGAACCACACTCCAAAGTGACCCTGGCAACATTATCTCTACTTCCTGGTCTCCCTCTACAATTTAGGGAAAGGAAGTCAAATCAGAAAGGGGCTTCAGATCAAATTTGGGGGAAAAAACGGAAAGAAGAGAAACTATGGGTGCTTACAGAAGTTCCAGAAAATTATGCTATATTTTTTTGTTCTTTACACAAAGTGCTTATGGTTACAGTGTCATCAAAACTAAGAGATGTTTGGCATTTGATGGTAGGGGCTGGGTCCCTGCATGCACTAGCAGAGACCAGGAGGCATTGGGTGCTGTAGCCTGCTGTGGAAGCCAGCCAGCCTGATCCCTGCCCAGCTGCTCCCTGGCTGGCTGAAAGAGCTAGTGGGGAGGCATTCCCCCATGTGTGTTGGGGGGGGGAGGGAAGTGTGAGGGTAGCTTGGAGACTGTGCTGCCACCTGACCAGTGCCATGGAGCAACAGGGACCCTCTCCTGCTAGCAGGGGTTTCCTCTTGGGGCACCTCCACCCCACCCCCAATTGCTCCTCTGCTGCTCCCCCTCCCCCATCTGCTGGCTGGCTACACGGGGGGAAGATTCTCTGCCAGGGACCAGGGACATGACACGTAACCCTCCTTGAAGGCAACCTCACTTTTAGAAGCCAGAACATGTGACAAATGACACTTCTGTCTATGCCTTTTGAGGCTGAGGACATAGCAGATATGATTGTGAAGCTAGACTACTATGAGTATATTTGTGAGTACTGACACTCACAATATATATACTATGACTATAAAAGGAATACAATAAAGTCTTGCAAATCCACTCAAAACGTGGCCAAACTGAACCCGATTTCCTATTCCCTGCATTATTTCACTGTAGGTTTTCTCAAGGGTTGTTCCCCTCTCCAGCTTTCTGTGTAGACCCATTCGTCTTCAAACTGATATAAACCTTGGAAAAGGATGGGGGGAATGGGGGGAGGTGATAAACAGCTTTCCTATCCACATGCTAAAACTGAAAACCACTTCCTGTTGCTGCTTTTTACAGGGATGTTCCCCACCTGTCAACTTGTTTGGAAACAGCAAATAAAGAAATTGTCTGAGAAAATGGTTCAATATGGTTTCTTCTAACCCTCATATTATGCCTCACACATTACAGGGCAAAGATCACTAGTGGTATACTCAAGAAACTTAAAAAAAAATCTTGGAAAAAAATAAAATTCTGCAGAAGAATTCATTACTTTTAAATGGCAAGGAAGATGGGAAATGACTATAAAACCAGATGACTTACCTAAACCTTGTGAGCAACTTGACTCCTCAAATCTTAAGGAGGAGTTCTGCTTGTTCAATAACTCAAGAACACTGGCACAAAAAAAAGGCAGAACAAGAAAATGAATTAGAGTTTTCCTTTTTGTTAAGAGACAGTAATGGATTAGCACACCATGGCAAAATGTTTAAAGATGAGACACCCCACCTTAACCAACATCATTTTAGTGAAATAAGAATCCTAAATTTGCTGTTCTAGCAGCAAATAAAACATCTTAACCTGAACTGTTCCAGTAATCGATATCTAATCTGAGCTCAAAGCATTTTTAGTTTACTTGAAAAGTGAAAGGGCAAAAAGGTGGAGAGTTCTGTAGCCAAGAGGATGGGACTTCAGCTTCTCAATTCTGGGTTCGTTTTGTTAAAGAAGGATACACTTTCTTGCTTCTAATATTGACAAAATAAGGCAATCCATCTTGTCCTCTGAGCTATTTCTAGCTCCCTAACCACAACTCTTGTTTTATCAGGCAATTTTAAAAGTTTGAACCGACCCTGTTGACCATGCCACAGAGAATTTATTCCTCCTATCACTGTTGTGCTTAGGTATTTCAGATGTGTTTGAGGTGTTCTGATACATTTGCATTTGTGAGCCATTCTACATTGTGCCACAGTACTATAATCCCTTACCAAAAGTTCATAGCAGGGATCAACAGCAGTGGGAGTTAATTTGTATTTCTGCAAAAAAGTGAAGCCGAAGGTAGGGAAACAAGAGACTGGAAAACCCATTATTGCTGTTATTGTGTGTGTCACTAGAAGAAGAACAAGTCTGAATTTAGGCAGAAGTTTTTCAGGCTAAAAGTGTGTTTGATGGTTGGACCACTTTTCATCACTCTTAAAAACCCATACTAGCGTACAGAAGATAGCCCTATTTGATTATCCTCAAGTAAGTTTAAATAAGATTTCCAGCTTACAAAGATTTCAAAAAGTTATTTTCAATATCTTGTATAGTCTAGATGTGCACATAAACTATTTGTATGCGTTTGTCAGAGTTTTCATATAAATATTGGGTCCACTCAGAGAGCTGGACTCGATATGCTCCTTGTATTTGTACATTTACTGCAGTATAATATCTCCCTTTATATTAAGTAGCAAAGATATCAGTGTAGCTAACAACTCCTTAGGCTTTCACAGGCAGCAGGCTTACTTCATCAATTGTGTCTGATGCCTGCTTCCTACAAAACCTTGTATTATGTATCTTAGGATGTTGTTACACATTAGCTATAGGCTATATTAAGAGCTCTTAATATGGAAGTGTCCAGATTAGTGAAAGTATGAAAACTAATACTAGGCACTCTCTAGGCATCTTAAAGCTACATCACTTGGACAAGGTCTATCTTTTAGATGTGGTACCTACCTTCTGTTACGGTAACACGAGACTGCTTTGTGGAGATAAAACAACCAATGTGTAGTCCGTCAACATCAGACGATGTACCACCCCCTCCTCCCACTTCCTGTTCTGTGTAAATAAACATTTTACAGCCTGAACTCTACTATCCAGGGTGGTCCTGGCACCAAGCAAGCTCCCTATCCCATCCCCAAGGGTTGTGACCCCATGCAAACAGAGAAAGCAGCCAGCAGTACAACATAAGCAGACAGTTATTACCTCCCTACCTTTGTCAACCAGAGGCAGTCAAAGGCAGAGAATGAGCCAACAGAAAACACCTTCTGTGCATTACATCTACATATCTGCATATTTATTCATATACTGACTTTTTAAACTTAGTGTATATATCAAAGAAGGAATTGATAGCTTTTGAAATCAACAAGTTAGAATTTCTGGATTTTAACTATGATTTGGTGTAATTATTCCCAAAATAAGTACAGATTTTTTTTAAAGATCACTTTCTTTATGTCTAAACTCTCCTGTATTGAAAATGAAGACTGGAGGAGAAAACAAAACTAATGCCTGTCTTTTATTATTGGAAAATGTACTCCTTGATATTACCATTCTTGTGGAAAGAAATATGTGACTATTTTTTCCCCCCTTATATATTTAACTTACATTAACAGACAGAGTTCAGCCTGGATTTTTGATAGGGTTAGATACTTTAGCCCTCATATGAAGATGAGGGTTTGCAAACCACCTGGGGCTGTGTATATCTATAGCTTCAGCAAACAGCTGGAAAGGACTGGTGAAGTACTCAAGCTGTTCTGATTTTATTTCTGTGTGCCACTTCTCCAATCTGCTGAGTGGGATGGTTGCTGTGCTCCAGTTGAGTGGAAAAGCTGCGCCCTTTGAAGTAAAAGCCACAGAAATCAGTTGAGTGGTTTGTCTTTAATTCAGCAACCTACTGCAAATTAAGTGGGCTGAGTCATCATGACGTGAAAAAAAAATCCGATTCTGCTGCATTATCCCTGCTTGGTACCTTTCTACAACTAATTATCTAATAGTTTTATTCTGGTCCATTGGCTTAAAAATTAATTTATCATTAAAAGAAGCAATATTCTGCATTAGAAACATTGACTTTTACAAAATGAAACAAGACTTTAAGACTTAGAACCATGGTTGTGGTACTTAGGGATTTGTTTTCACAGACACAAAGAAAGATTAACAACTGATGTCAGGGTCTAGTTTTCTTCCTTGAATGTAGTAGTTTACCCTTCATATAGCTGCTCTAATTTAACTAGATACTAGGTTAGTTTTCAGCATCAGAGTTCATTGCTTTCTTCTTTGCAACTCTTCTAAAGAAAACCTGAACATTTGCCTTGTGCATAAAAAGCTATTGCAATTAATTAAAGTTGTCAAAGTGACAATTAAAATGTTGAACTTGTGGAGATAACTGTCCAAACAGTGGGTCTCTAATGAATTCCCAAACTCTCATGAAATATAAGTCATGGGTCAATTCTGACAGTGTTTTCAAGCCTTGTAAAAATTACTTGTCAAATAATGTATAGCAAGACATTTACTCCATAGACTTCAGGAATATCTGACTGTTTTATGCACTTACAATTCTCAAATTATGAGATATAAATTCTTCCAGAAATGTAACTCAATTGCATAGCTTTCACGAGCAGAAACTGTATATTGCTCAAATTTGTCTAAGCTGCAATCTCATTATATAGTCAGTGAACATGTAATTACACCATCTATTATTATAATTGCTTTGTCCTCTGAAGACATCTGAAGAGAATTAATACGAATAAGCAAATTATACTTTTGAATGTCTTGTACTGTACATCTACAGAAAAATATCCTCCTTTTTAAAATATCAATATTATACACCGACTTTAGTGCTTAAATGTTTCACTACATAAGAAGCAATTCCTGAAGAAAAATGCTTTGGCTTTGCAAACAGAATACATAATAGAGTAGGTGAGATCAAATTTATGCAAGGAATTCAGATATGGTCATTAGATTCTTCCATTTTGGGATAACATCTGGCATATGCTTGATTTCTCATGGAGATGACTGCTTTTCTGCCTTCTTCATTAGCATAATAAGTAATAACCTTGTGAAGAACTGCACTGGAAAATGCTTTATTTGTTTAAATAAATTCACTTTTAACCATTTAGAAAGAAGTTAATTTAATGATCTCAAAGAGAACCAGATTTATAGTTTTTGAAAACAAAGCTGAGACTAACCCATTAGCTTTGATTAATATAAGTTTTGATGAAGCTTTCCATTTGGTTGTCATGAAAATAATTTGGGATTCTTTTGCTTTCATTCTGGTTATGTCAATACAGTAAACTTACCATACCCATGAGCAGCACCCTCAGGCATGCTTCTCTGCTCAAGATAATTTTTTTCATAAACTAGAAGCAACATAGCTGTTTCCACATGGGTGTGTTAGGGTTGGGTTAACTGGCATTATCACGGTGCTAAGTCTCCCAAGCCATCACACGGAGATGGCTTTGTTTCTTTTACTTAACAGGCAGGCTGCCTAGAGCAGTGCACTGTTCTTAAATATACTGCTGCTTCAAACAGAAGTTTCCTAACTAGACATAATCTTTAAAGTTCCAGTAAAAAAATAAACAGTCCAGGCAGATGAAGCCTGCAGTGCAATGAGATCCCCAGTTGTCTTGGCCTCCTTGCCATTGGATCACGGTTCCATTCTGTCAAGAGCTGTGTGGAAGCTGAGGTGCAGCAGTTTCTTTATGATAAAAGAAGTCATGACAGGCATCTTCCACGTAAACAGCTGTTCCAGCACATTTCTGAAGCCCTTTAGAGACCAGATAACGGTGACAGGGGAGGTTGGAAGCTCCTAGTCATGAACTGGCATGAAGGCAGAAATTACAAGAAGGCTGTCCAGCACTTGGAGAAGACAAGAGTGCAACTTGGCAGCTCTAACTGTGACTGAACACCTTTCTTCAGGATCCACTCTGCTCACCCCACATGGATAAGGGACTAGAAAAGATACTGTAAACATGGCCCGTTTAATACTGTATTCTGTATTTCTTTCTGACTGGATAGCCGCATCCAGTGGGACCACCTTCACTGCAGTTGAAAATACTAGTGATGACAAACCGTCATTTTCAGGACCTGGAACTTTGGAACTATCATGGACAACCCTAACATTGAACACCCAGATCACTGCACTGCAATCATGACCCAAGAACTCAGGTGGCACAACATCAATGCAGCTGCACTGAGCAGGACTTAGAGAGCAGGAGATGGGCAGATCAAAGAACATGGAGGTGGTATCTTTGTCTGACAGGGTAAACAGGAAGGAGAATGCTGACTTCACAGAGTTGGTTTTGCCATTAAGAATGAATTCATAAACCAAGTGAATGAGATCCCTATTGGAACTGAGTGCCTCATGACTTTTCATCTTAAATTGATGGGGAGCCAAGATGCTACTGCCGTCAGCATGTATGCCCCACTCTTGATGCCGGTGATGAAATAAGGAAGAATTCTATGCCAACCTTGACCAAGTCCTTTATGACATTCCAGAGGGAGACAGACTTATTCTTCTTGGTGATTTCAATGCCAGAGTCAGAAGGCACTCAAAGCTCCGGCACAGAACCATCAGCAAGGAAAGAATAGGAAAGGTCAATTTGTGTGGCATCCTCCTCTTGACCAAATGCATGGAACATGGACTTACCATCACCAACACCCTGTTTTGCCAGAAAAACAGGCATAAGACATCATGGCAACACCCAAAATCTGAGCATTGTCATGTAATTGACTATTTCACTACACATGCATGGGATTGTAAAGATGCCCGCATCACCTGAGCTATGCTAGGAGTTGATGATTGCTGGACTGATCACCAACTCATCTGCTCAGTTATGTCACTCAAACTGACTCCCAAACAATGGCTGCAGCAAAAACAATGCTGACAGAAGATCAATGTTGAAGGACTCAAGCAAAAATTGTATGGAGCTAAGACATGGACAATGTACAGGAGACATCTAAAGTTGTTGAAGAATTATCATCAATACTGCCTGTGGAATATCCTCTGAATCCAGGAGGAAGACTGATGCACCTATGTTAGCATCCTCCTGCAAGAAAACACCATGAATATAGAGGCAATGATCATCCAACATCAACTTCACTGGGCTGGTCATGTCATCTGGATGACTGACTCCAGACTCCCAAAGCAAGTTTTATTCTCCCAGCTCAGTCAAAGTGTATGCTCAGGAGGAGGGTCAAGAAAGTGCTTCAGGGATGTCCAAAAGGCCCACCTAAAAATGCAAGATCGATGTCAGCTTGTGGGAGACTATTGCCCAGGACCTCTCCAAATGAAGGAAGAGTCTTGTGCCAGGATCTTAGTATTTTGAAACCTCACAACAACAACAGGAGCTGGAAAAGTGGAAGCAGCAGAAACAGTGTGGAGTCAGCATAGAGTCTGTCAATCCTGGATAGGCCTTATCAACCATCTTCAGATGCACAGATAAGACAATCACGGAAGACATCATTCTCAACTGCGAGGGATTGCCAAGGATGTCATAATCAAGGCTAAGTGCTTATGGACCCCAATATGTAAATTAAGAATTAAACAATCAAGTTCTATCTAATCTTTTATGAAATCAAATATTTTATTTTATTTTATTTTATTTTATTCCAACTTGCTAGTTTGGGGAAAACCAAATTGTTAAGTGTCCTTTTTCATCAGTACTATATCATAGAGAACATAAGGTATTTATTAGATCTTCCAATATTCTACATAAATAATAATGCTGAGAATGTTCACAGCTATCTTTATTTCAAACTATGAAAAGAAAGGTTTGTAAAAAATTCTCTCAAGTTTTGGCATTTTTAATCACTAGGGTCAGTTGGGCCTTAGCATGGTAACAAAGTAGGGGTTATTTTTTACACATTTGTTGCATTATGTATGGTATAAACTGATAACTCTCAGTGCTTGAGGCTCACATATTTAATTTGTAATGCCTAGCTGTTTACAAGAAAACCAATATAAATGGCTCATTTGCTCATGAAATAGTATTTTAATTATTAGACCTCAAAAATTATACTAACAACAGGAATTTGATATGAGCCAAGTAGATCACTCTTTCATTATTCATTATGAAGAAGTACAAGTGATAGCTCATTCTCACCAGAATTATCCAAATTCCATTGATGCCTCTTTATCCAATTCATACGGTCACTTAATAATACCTGGGAAAATAGCACATATGTTGCCTAGGAGTTCTTGCTTTAATTTTTTTAATAAATTGGCTGTAGCTGTGATTAAATCCCTCATGTTTACTTCTTACTATTGTTTCTGAGATCTGTTTTTATTGACACGTGCTCATATAAAATGAACATGCATCCCCGTGTTGAAATTTACCCATTCAAGAATTAGCAAGAAACATTGTATGATTTATCAAATAGCAGCATAGTATCAAAACTCAAATAATACTCTTCCTAACCTGTATATTGTCCCCTCTCTGGTGAAGTATCTAGTTGCTATTTAAAAAGGAAATCATACATAGTTCCATTTGCTTAAACATATGAAGAGCTCAATTTATTTTTCTAAACTTTGAAGGTATTTTCTTTTTTCTTCCAGACTCAGTCATTTAATTTATTCTGCGCCTTAGTTCTATCATCTCTTCCCCGTTTCCTCCTGATTGAGGTATCTCAGCTGGCCTAGAAGAGGGTTCTCTTGTGTTAGACAAGATCTCGAATCCATGTGTTGGTATATATTACCTTTAAACAACTTGGTGTATTTCGAGGCATCTGAGTAATTAAGTGGGCAAAAGATTGAGGCTCCTTGCTCACTTTTTTCCATCTCTGTGACTCCTAGAAGGAAGGGCATGTACTCATCTTAATAAATTAATAAAATTATATATAAACCCAAGTTCACTTGATCAGGTGCTGTGAAAAGATATGAATAAAGGAGAGCATAAGAAGGAGAAAGAAATTAAAATACAAAAGACAAGGGAGGAACTAGAGAGAAAAATGGTGGGAAGAGGGGGCAGTCAGGCAAACAAGCAGTAAAACCATAGAAACAAGGGGCCACAAAAGCTAATCCAGGTAATGAGATATGAATCCATAGTCCCTCCATAAACCATACTTAACACAGTCCAGTTTGTGGGTGATTGCCTGTTCTGCAATTCCCCGTTCAAACTGTTTTTAAATTTTTTTCTGCCTTACAACAGCAATCAGAATGTCAGCAATGGAGTGTATAGGGAAGCTGAAGTGTTCTGCCACAGGCTTTCATATGTTTCTGCAGCTTATGTCAAATCAGTGCTCATTCACCCTTACACTGTCTGTGTGATGTAGACAGCAGAGGCATTGTAAGCGGGTGATGGCATATATAACATTGGTAGAGTTGCAATTGAATGAATCTTGGATGTTGTGTTCCTTATTATTAGATCCAGTGATGACATGGTCTCTATTGATGTGGGGACACAACAGGTACTTGGGCTCATTGCAAAGCCTGGTGCCTCGGTGAGGATGGGAGTTCATTAGTCTGTTGTTTGGGAGATGTTGCCTGAAATTGGGAAGCCATCTCTAAGCCAGAATGGGTTTGTCCCAAAAGGCCACCTTAAGGCAGTCTTCTTTTTGCAAGAGGAGTCATTAATGATGTAAGTGACAACTAGAGGGATTCTCAATTTGCAGCACAGGAAATTTATGTTAGGTATTAGGAAGAATTTTCTTACTAGGAGAGTAGTAAAACACTGGAACAAGTTACCCAGAAATTGTTAAGACCCAGCTAGACAAAGCCTTGGCTTGGATCATCTAGTTGAAGATGATCCTGCTTTGAGAAGGGGGTTGGACTAAATGACCTTCTGAGGTCCCTTCTAGCCCTAATTTTCTATGTTTCTATGGTTCTGTCACCCTTGTCTCAGAGTGGTATTGTAGGAGGTCAGAGTGAGATCTGAATCTGGTTTGTTCATTTGAGTATCTACAGTTTTGGGATTGTATTGTAATTACAGGAATCCCTGCTCTGGATCCTAAAAGTGTTGACCCCAGTCAATGGGATCACAGAAGATCCAGTTGTAACACAGAGCTTACCTGTAGACAATGGTGTGCTTACAATGAAAGTTGGTGTGGCTGATGGTGGCACAATCTGGTGGCAATGTGGCTATTGCAAACCTTCACTGTAACACATAGGAAATCTTCTGCACAGAGTATTCCATAGTTAGTTTGGTGGAGGGATGGAAATTGTTAAAGTCTTGACAAAATTTCTCTAGAGATTTCTTCCCATGTCTCCTATTATAAAGATGTCATTGATATATATGAATTTTACCAGGGGAATGAGAGGGCATCTGTGGAGGAAACTAACCTCAAGGTCAATCATAAATACATTGGTATACTGGAGGGGGGGAGGCATATATGTGCACATGGTAGTGCCATTCATTTGTAGGTATAGGTCCCAACACCTGAAATAGTTGTGTATGAGGACAAAGTGGGTGGTCCTAATGGAAAAAAAAGCAGATTTTTTTTTTTTTAGGAATAACATTTTTTATGGCTTGTAATCTGTCCTCATGAGGTATGTCAATGTGTAGAGATGTGACATTCCTGGTGTCTTATAAGACTTTTTCTGGAAGTTTGTCAATGAAGTCCAGTTTATTTAAGAAATTTGTTGCGTCTTTCAAGAAGCTTGACAGCTCCAGTGGCACATAGGA
This sequence comes from Crocodylus porosus, assembly GCF_001723895.1. Classification (NCBI taxonomy): domain Eukaryota; kingdom Metazoa; phylum Chordata; order Crocodylia; family Crocodylidae; genus Crocodylus; species Crocodylus porosus. The sequence goes on from NW_017728906.1 coordinate 29,591,075, forward strand.
CTAGAATAGACCGAACATAGTCAAAAACTCCCTCCATGATGGTGCAGAAACCAGAAACAATGGGGCATCCTCAGTTGCCAGGTTTTGGATCTTGGATAATAACTAAAAGTTGCCTGGGCTAGTTCTAGGAAGGTAGAAGCAGTAATCCTTTCCTGCATTTCCAAAGGTAGCTTCTTTAGCTCCTTCTGGTATTGTGCCATAGGGTCCTCTGTCAGGTGTTGATAAAACTCTGTGTTGGAAAGTAGTCTCTCAGATTCCTCTATGTATGATGTTCGGTCCATGATAACAGTGCCATCCACCCCTTATCAGGCCATTGTATGATAATGTCCAGGTTGTTTTTAAGGATGAGTATGGCTCTCGTTTTGCAAGACTGAGGTTGTAACATAGATGTTTGTTGCTTTTTGGTAATCTCAGAGTGGGCTTGGAGGTGAAAACAATTTATATACAGAACTATATTGGGGCTGAAGCCCTCAGACAGAGACCATAAGGTGTTCTTCTTACTGTGTTTCTTATTGTACCTCTTATTGGGTGCCCAGCAGCAAGCTTCATCAGGAAAGATGGGAAATGTCCTCATCCCTTTCTAGCACATAGTCTGGAAGGTAGGGAAATAAGAGATGCATCTTCAAACACCCTCTGCCTCGAGGCCTAAAATCTTGCACAAGGCTTTCAGTTAAAAGCTTTTTGGTCCTCTTCCATAGTGATTGAACAAGGTGATAATGCTGGCTGATTAAGCCTGAGAAGGAGGTTCATATTCCACATACCACAGTAACAGAAACTAATGGCTGGTTAACCCCAGTGATGGTAACAGGAGAGAACTATAGATTTTCTTAAAAGCTACAGAATTGGATAACAGGAGTGTGGAAACAAAACTAATTGCTATAGATACAACTTGTGGGTAGAATCAGTGCGGATAAGTTTTTCTTGTTTTTCCTTTCCCTTTTTGTTTACAACTTGTAACAGGAGTGTCGCGGGCAGAGCAGTCCCACAGAAATTGTGAATCATTATACCTCTCCCGGAGTGAGCAGACCCCAGGGTCACAGTGTCATTAAGTGGGTTAAAATGAGTTTTGCCAACAATGACAGCATCACAGAATTGTCCATGTGCTTTCTTTTTTTTCCAATTAACTCCCATCAAGGCATGGCAAGCGAGTGAGCCACAAGAAAAACTCTGAAGCTTTTTTTTTAAAACCTTAACTTACCTAGAAATAATATTCACTCACAATATATTAGAAGCATAAACATGCATATAACCTAGGCACACAGCTGTAAAAATTTCCAGAACACTAAGCAACATGATCTATCAAAGGACAAACAAGGCAGTTAAGCCTCGAACCTTCAGGGGATAACTTCAGTTAGCATTAACTTTGCTTTCATTAATTTAGTCAAGCCAAGATCAACTATCATCTTGTTTACATAATTATCTTGCTTTCTATTTATTGAAAGGCATGTTGCATGATGAAGAATGCAGTTTCTACCCAGGTAAACAAATAAGAAAGCTGTTTCTGTCTCTGACCTCTCTCTGCCTGAACTTCTTGCAACTTCTTTTGCAGCCTGCTTTATTCAGATTATTGAGTGCAGGACTGCAGCCTTCCCTGTACCTATGAAGATTTGAGACAAAACTCTGCTTTCAAGGCAAGGTTTAAGTAGTTTCTTACCTAACCATGCACATATCCCCCTCTAGTTGGATTCTCAGGTGACCAAACTGTGTGATCACCTGATATAACTTCCTGCTCCCACAAAAGGTGAATGTTTACCAGAGTAGAAATCTTTCCTGACCTAATTGAGATTAGATTATTTGCACCTTGTCAAACATTTAAGTTGCCAATCCAATATCCTAATAATATTCTCTCTCACTTAATTTCCACTCCCCTCCCATGAAAAATGTTTTTCCCTGATAACCTGAAAAAGCAAACATTATACTTATGGCCCCTTCTTTTAAATGTAAATTCATCATTGTTTGGACCTGGTTAAGGTGCTTGAGAGAAGTCAAATTCTTGTCAAAAGCTAATTATTAGCTATCACTTTTCTTCAATTATTTCAGCTTCCAGACTCTTTGAGGTGCTAAAGAAACTCACTGTTTAACACTTGAAAGTCATCATCATACTGTTCAATCCTAACTGTAATATAAAAGAAACACATTTTATATCAAATATCACAATACATACAAACGTAAAAAAACAATAAGGCTAAATACAGTTTGATTACTATCAATCTGTACCATTATCAGTAAAAAAACCAAAACCCTCAAGAAAACTTCCATGACACCCCATAGCTACCACCCCACTTCAAGATTGAAGTAGGGGTCTTGACACCACTTTCATGCACTGTGGCTCTCAAAGGACAAAAATGGGTTTGTTACAAAATGGGTTTGTTACATATTAGCTTGGGAGACAGGTCATCCTTTGGGTATGATGAATTCACCAGTCTTTATATAGCAAAAACTATCTGAGCCAGAACATTAAACTTCCACTAAATCTTTGTCAATTTGTAAAAGATAATGTTTGATCCTTGGATCATTCCTCAAGCATTTTTCAATCATTACAAAACATCTAGGAGTAAATGCTTCAAATGCAAGTATTTAAGAGCTGGCTTTGGATACTTATCATACACTAATTATTTTAAGTGTCAGAGATAAACTACTTAAATTCAAAAATTATGTTACCAGATGAATAATCAGCTATGCAATATCAACCTATCAGGAACAGTAATGCAATATCAATGCCAAGGGTTTGAAATGATTCCAAGCCCTGGCTATGTTCTGATTCTGTTTGTTTCCAGATACATCTTCCCTGAAATCTTAGATGTGTTTAATCCTGAATCAGTGGCTCATTCTGTTTTCCTGCTTCAGGTTGGCCATTATATCATACTTACACATAAAAACAGAGATGTTTTGTAGCTCTCTATACCATTATGTGTGTGCGTATTCTATTTCAGTACTTAGATGTGGGTAAAATATGCACAAAGAGAAAAAATGACCAAAGTTTCAATTCGTTAAAAACCTTTTTTAAGAATATATGATTAATAGGTGACTTGCTCTAAATAGATTAAAACTGATTGGCCATGTCCACAAGAGCACAGCCCTGAGCAGTGCAGACTCATCTGTGACACCACATACCTCATGTTCTGTTGTGCTCTGCACTGCAAGGGAGTAGTGCAGAGGGGTTTTTTCACCCCTGGATATCCAGGGGTCAAGAACCCCACAGCCAAAAAAAGTAGAGCAGTGTACAAGGCAGCAACATGTGCTGCCTGAAGCCAGAGCTGTGCTCTACTTCCAGCCAGCCTCTGAGCAGCAGGATCATGATTCTGGCAGCCTTGGCACACCCCCATGGCCCCAGGTAAGACTGCTGGGGCCAGCACAGTCCTGACCCCAGCTTTCCCTCCCCTACCCAGTGTAACTTGACATATACCAGCATGTACATGGCACAGGCACTCCCTGGGGACTACTAGTTGTGGCACAAAGTGCACAGCTGCTAGTTGTCCTCAGGAAACTAAACATCCACGCATGTCTGGGTGTGGTCATCATGTAATAATGCTAAATTCACAAGCAATGAATAACCAATAATAATAATAATGGCAACATACCTGAAATGTGATAGTATATAAGCTACATCATTTTATCTAGAAATAACCTAATAACCTCAATTTTGTATAAATGAAACATAATAAATGCAACATAATAAAATAGCAAATCATCCTTGAAAATAAAACAACATACAGATTTGAAAAGATGATACATACATAAGGCTAATGCTAGAAATATGGATGAAAACCATAGTATGCAAGTCTAGTAAGAGATGCATTTCAAAGAACATGTTGCATGGCAGGGTACTCATTTATGGAAAAAAACATATTTGCTTGTTTATTTCACATATAGTGCTGGAAACTGTAAGTAGGTAGCTTTTCAATAAACATACTAATTGATACAGGTTCTGATTGCAACTGATATCAGCCTAAACCAAAACCAATCCTGTGAGAAGCATTAAAATACCAAAATAATATTAATAGGCCTTGATGAGAATCCTGTTTTTCAAAGACAATTTAAGCAAATATAGATACCGTCCCTAACTCTAATCTCATAGAATCTAAGATAAACAACGTAGGAAGGATGAAGGAAAGTGAAGCAATTAAATGTATACTATTTTAATATCAGAACTTGTGGTAAAGACAATATATTGTATTAGACCAACTACATATTTGCAAAAATATATAAATTCTTTACTTGCAAGCTTCCAGGTACACACACCCTCCTACAGGCATAGGAGAATGCAAAGACTCTAAAATCTCTCCTAGGTAGAAATTAAAATTCATATTTTACAGGAGAGATATTTTAATATAGATTTCATGTGAAGTTACATGAAGAAGTTTTTTTTAAACTTTTTATTTGTTTATATCTTAATTACAAAATCACCTTAATAAAAAGATTCTGCTCATATCATCCTGCCCCAACTCTTTTCTCAACTTATTAAATATTAGTCTTGTGGCTGGATGGGAAAGGTATCATGGAAAAAATGAACAGGGTGACAATAGGTATTGGATATGGATGCAGAGAAGAATGAGATAGGATCAGTAATTTTGAGTAGGACTATAAAGTTGGGTAGAGCATAAAACAAAAGAGATGCCCCTGACTGACACTGTTAACTGTTTCAGGATTCAGCTAATGCTTAATAGCTAAGGTTTTCTTTAATGTTGTCTGTTTGTTCTCTTGTCCATTCCAGTAAACCCTGTTTAAGTTTAATGTTGCATGCAAGTGAGGAAATTTGTTCACCTTAGAACTCCCTGTTAACACTTGTTTCCATAAACCTTGGGGGTAGGGGTTTAAACCCAACTGAAAAAATCTGTTACCCCTCAAAATTTGACCCCAGCACAGGTTGCTCCTATTCAGTGTCAGGCAGCAGAGATGCACATATTCCACAACTGTAAGAATTTTTAACAGGAGAAATTATTTTACTGATCAGTTAAGATCTGTTGAATCTTTGGAGCCTTTTTGTGGTTATCATAAATCTAAATAAACTAACATCATGGTATACGCTTCAGAACTCACCAGAGCTATATTAATTCTAGCTAAATACTTGGTTCAAACATGTTATACAAGCAAACATTTAGTGCAAGAAATTTCAAAGGCATCCTTTTTCTTGTAATTGGTAGGTAACATACTATTGGTTATACCTGAAGTTCCACATAAGTAAGAGATATGGTGAAGTATTGCAATTTCACTATTACCTTTCTTGTCCCATCCTAGGGTCATTTAAGCATATATCCACTTTTTGAAAAATTATGTTTTAAAAATAAGCTAAAAAAGAATGTTTTGCATTAGAAAGCTTGTCTAAAACTATTCCAACCATGCAGTTGATTCAGTACGTATCATCCACAAAACCTTGCAAACCTTAAAAAATAAAGATGTATATATGGTTGCAAAATAACTCTTTATTCAGATGAGTAATATTTTAGTAGAAAATGTGATGTAGTATCTATCGTTTATAAATAAATCTATTCAGCTTCTCACCACTCTGCTTGATGTAGCTCAGAAACTACTGGCGTATTTGACATTTTGATTTTGATATAGAATGCGGAGAAACAGACCATGTGTGAAGGTCCCTGACATTTCATCTATGAGATTAAGCAGCCTACACTGTCTAGCACCATTTCAGATTTTCATTTATTCATGAAAGACATTACTCATCTTCTAATAGGCTGTTTACATATTTTCTGAATAAAGAAAGATAAAGTTAAGCTCAAACATTAGATACAAAATAATCTAAACTATGTAGCCAGCTGTAATATACAGACCTGGAAGTGATTCTGATGTTACCAGAAATGGATGACATAGATGCCATTGAAAATGATTGTAACAGCACTTCTGTTGGACCAGTACATTAGTCAATTTTCTTGTGCAATGAGTGTCTACATTTTTAATGGTATATAACTTCTATTTTTCCTTGGAACCAGCATGAAATATTGTTAAATTCTAAACAACACAGAAAATAATAGACTTTCTTTTATATAATAACAATGATAAAACCAGAACACAGCAGATAACACAGCAAGAGGTTCAATTGTCTGTTGGGTATTGCCTTGTGTTTGCAGAAAATTCACACTCTGTAGTCACATACTTATTTTCATTTGCAGGATAAAATAGGAGCAGATCTAAAAAATGACTAAAGCCTCTAAAGTAAATTCAGTGGAATTTAAGCTTCTAAGCCTAAAATTCTGACTCTGAGCCCTGCTCAGCTGCCACCTAACCTTCAGTAAGTTCATATCTATCTACCTTTCTAGCTATCTGTCTGTGTGTCTGTCTGTCTACACATACATATAGATATAAATATCTTTTAAAAAGGGAGTTGTATGCATATATGTGAGTGGGTGTGTTTATCTATTAAAAAGATATTCAATATTAATCTAAAGGAGCAAAGAGTTGTATCTGAATTGTTTAAATAGTTATTTATCTTCATTTTTAAATATGTTTACCATATTTCAAATCTAAATTTGTCTAATTTTATCTTCTGTTCACTGGATCTCCTAATATATTTTCCTGTTAAAGAGTTATCAGCTATCACAGTTTGCTTCCCTAGGTAGGAACCTGTAAAAAATGACTAACACACCTCTTAATTTTCTTCAATAAATTAAATAGACCAAATGTCTTTCAAGAGAATGTTTTCCAGATTTTAAACTGCTCTAGTGGTCCTTTTCTGAATACTTTCCAATTTTTCAATATATTTCCTTTACGTCAACACCCAAAATGGGTCTAATAGTCCAACATTTGTCTTGCTAATTCCATATAAAAAAATTATACTTTATATTTACTGTTTATAGATCCATGGACCATATTTTCCCTCTTCACTATAGCATCACACTAAGGTCTCATGTTCAGTTGGCTAAAAGACATGACTTTTCTGTCAAGGTATTCCAGGAAAAAGTACCTTACCTCATAAGCATGATTTACAGTTCTTTCTTCTGAGATACACTTGGTTGTTCAAGTAAACCCCCATTGCTGCAACCCTAGTTGATCTATATACCAAATGCCTTGTTTTCATAAATTTCCACTCAATTAACTTCTGTGATATCTGCAAATTTTACTAGTAGTGTTTTTACATTTTACTCCAGATCACTGATACAGATGTTTGATAGTACTAACCAAAGAACAAGTCTCAACAGAATATCACAAAAAATACCTACATTTTAGTGCTTCCAGATCTGTATATTACAGCTGGCTACATAGTTTAGATTATTTTGTATCTAATGTTTGAGCTTATCTTTATCTTTCTTTATTCAGATCAGTTAACCACTTTTAAATTCATTTAACATGAAACTTCTTTGGTCTGACAGGGGCCTTTTTATCAACATATCAAGAGGGACAACATGAAATATACTGTGTAACACTTATAGTATAGCTAACAAGTGAATTGGTTTGTCTAAGCCATACAGAGATTACTAATAGATGCAGAAATAGAACTTGTTTCATCTGAGATCAGGTCTAGTATCTGTCCATTATATCATAATGCATCTCAAAAATTCACATTAGGGAATTTAAGGATTCTGAGCCCAACTTCACAAAAGTACATTTTATGGCTTCAGTTAAGAGGATTACAGCCTACTGAAATTAACACTTAAAAGTTCTGCAATCTGGCTCAGTGGAATTGGCAGAAAGGTGAAATGTGGGAAGTATACAGAACATCTTCCAGGAGCAACCACTCTCATATGAACCTCCCCAGTCCAAGCATCTGGAATTTTGGCATCATTATTAAGGGGAAATGAAGCTACATGGAATAAAAGAAGGATCGCTATGCTACCATATAAAATACTTGGTGATTCGTGTGCAGAAGATGCTAGTCCTACAAACACACTTCAAATGAGTCTTCTTTCCTATATTGAACACTACTTGTCCTCTATCCTACCAAAGTGAACTGTGTATCAGGGAGGTTCTGTGTCTTTAGAAGGAATCCTGCTGGGAATGAGGAGTGCTTCAAGTCAGGTGTGGAGAGTAGTCTGGTCTCCTTGCTCATGCTCTCTACCTTTCCATGTGTGTTTCAAGATTCACAGACCTTCCTCATGATACCTTGATTTGCTGCAGAATTCTAGGCTCTTAACCCTATGGTCAGGACATGTGTGTCTTATTATCACTGGCAAAAACTGAACACAGCAAATAAAAACCATCAAAAGAATTTGGAAGAGTTTAGAACTAGACTTCCCATGCTCAACTGAAGCAAACTGGAGGGATTATGTAGATTTGGCATTCAGAATCATGCATGCTCCTGCTTTGCTGCTTCTGGCTCTATATCAGTGGCACTCAACCTATGGCCTGTGAGTCAATCCAACCACCAGAGACAAGTTATCCAGCCAATGAGCCTGGAATATAGCTGGCACATTAATTAATACTACCCCCCCCCCCCGCCTTGCTACCAAATTTATGGACCTCTGGGGAAAGCTGTGGTCCACGTGACATAGCCCACTGTGATAAACTGTGGTGGTGTGTGGTTGCACAATTACCACATACAGTGCACAGGGCCAGGTCATGACAGGATCCAGTGTATAAGGCTATAGCAGGCAAACCCCATGCCACTTATCCAGTACAGACCAATCCTGCACGACTCATCCAGTCCTCCAGAAGGATATTGAGCAGTACTGTTCTAAATTAAAATTGGGATTATAGAAGCCCAGGTATTTAAGGGCAGGGAATATAATGAGTTTTCACATCATTACACAGCTCCCATTATGTAGAAAATTGTACAGTCTGGATGGGCCCCAGCACCTATATCCAAACCTCAAAAAACACGGGTTAATAGGGTTTCATCTTCAAAAGAGCCCATCCCCCTTTTTAAGCTACAGGAAAATTGATGGATTATCAAATAGCCTCCAGTATATTTTGCAGGCTATTTTCTCCTCTCATATCATCATATGTAGCTCTAAAAATAAAGTTCAAGTGTGGGATTTTGAATATAGTTTTGCTTTAGTGAGTTTGATTAATATGACCTGACAAATGCATTCTTGATGGTGGGCTTCCAATTTTATGAATTTCAGAACTGTCAGTAACCGGGGGAAAAATATCAACATAAAATAGCATTAAATATAACATTATTCACCTCCAGTATCTATGCAAAACAGTTAAAAGTTACCAGTTCACATGTTTGATACAACAGGAAAAATTCTACTTAGGATATTCTGAATGTGGTTTTCCCTTATCATGTAAGAATGGTAATGTGTTCTATTCTTGACATACAGATGAGTCAAGCTATTACTGGAAAAAATAATTCCAGGCTATTTTTTATCCCATAAATAAATAAATGTACTGGTCCACAATTCCCTCATTTTATTTATAAGCAACATTAACTGATAATTGGAATAAAGTAAATGAAAGTAAAGATTCTACAACTTGCTTCTATTGGTATAATTTCAAAATATCTATATGAAAAAAAACAATGTTTTTTAAGTTATGCACTACTGGCCATTCACTTAATACAATTCCTAGTGAATTTCATCAGGCTCTGTATCAGCCTGTGTCAGATCAGCGGCTTCTGCAAGTCACCTAGTGTTTAGAGACTAGACATAAATAATGGGACTGAACCTACTTAGAAAATTAAAATATGTTGTACTTTGATTTGCATTTTGATCATTGAAGTTTAAGGAGTTTGTGTACTTAATGTAAAGAAAAAATATACTAAAATTTCAGTACGTAATAAGTAATGTAACAAAAAGTCTGAGGTCTGGTTTCTTCCAGTTAGGTACCCAGATTCATAGCACATTTATTAAGACCTTCCTTTTTGTGACATCGTTGGTAAGCTAAGTCCACTAAAAAATAGCCTTGCTTCAACAAAGCAACTCAGTACATGCTTAACTAGATAAGCAGTCTCTATTAAAGGGAACATTAAAAATGTTTACAATTACTTTGCTAGATGAGGGCTTTGTGGCCTTGAACACACTGCAATAATATATCTGAAGTTTCAAGGGCATACAAAACTTCAGTGAAGGCCAAATCACCACTTAAAGCCACTAACAAGAGGAGGAAAAAAGGACCTCTTACCATATCTATCATCTCACTATACAGGAGCTGTGAATGAGCTAAAATCACCATGAGATTAGAAATCATAACAGCAACATTTGAATGTGCACAATCAGTTAAACTTTATTCACTCTAAAAGATTCCATGTTTTTTGAGCAGTGGTTATGCGAGTTTGATCCCATGTATTCTCTCAACTTGAATAAAATGGTAATTAAAATAAATATCCAACCACCAGAAAAAGTAAATATTAGCAATATATTTTGTCACAGCATTTGTGATACATACTTTGTGGAAAGAGAAACAGGAGAGATGACATCTTTGCTTACTGCTTGACAAACAATATTCCATATTATTTCTTGTCAATGTAAGTATGTTGGAAAAATGGTTAACCATTCATTTTGGACCTGGGAGCTCCACAACTTACCTTTTAGCTGCTTTATGACCAGCCATGAAAAATGCTTTGGAAAGATACCTTCTGTACATTTTGGAGATTAAAAGCTGGTTAAAAAAGTTTTCTATTGGATATATTTTGGGGATTTTCTTTTATTTTGACAGAATATGCATATTTTATTCAAATACAGTTTTTTTTAATAACTTTTTGATGCTTGTCACGTTTTCATTGAAAATAAAAAGACCTGATTAATTAAAAATAAACTTAAATGCATGTTGACTTTTTTGCTACTGTTTTCATTAGTCAAACTGCACTATTCTACAGGAACAGTCTGTCATGAAAAATAGGACTATGTGATTTGGAAGCCCACGTGAAAGTGATGTTACCCTTACCCAAGTTCCAGAGGTATGCACATTTGTAACTTGTACTTGCAGATCAAGGTAGCAAGGTCTCAGTGAAATCAGACTTATTTAAAAACCCTAACAAAGATGCTGAACTGGATGTGTCTTCATGTATGTCCAACTGCACAGTTACTGTGCTGTCATTTAGTACTTGCTAAAGCTAAAGCAAGTACTAAATGACAGTGCAATAATCACCATTACTGCACAGTCCCAGTGGTGCATGGGTTGTTTCTGACCCTACTGCACAGTAGCAATGATCTCATTGCTACTGTGCAGTAGTGCTGACATCCTGGTTCATGACCACTGATGCTACGTTGCCATAACGATGAGCTACATTGCCATAGCTCGTCACTACAGTGACATAGCATCTCATGTAGATGCACCCGCTGTGTCCTAAATATCTAAAGGTATCACACAAGGCCACAGAAATAAGTTTACATGGAACATGAAGGAGAAGAGAATGGAGAAAAGAATATTATGAGGAAAAACAAAAAGTGAGGAGATGGTAAGCAAACCATATGATCCAATGTAGGAAAAGGAATAATTTCAACTGTAAAAACGTTTACAAAAGTATTTACCCATAAAAATTACTTATGTATCTTTCATTTAAGAAAATAGAAAAAATAATTTCCCGTAAAAACTTTATTCAAAATGGTTAAAAGTATTGAATACTTTTTTTGAAAGGTGGTCATTAGACATGAGGTAAAACACAACAAATTTTAAAGTACATTTTCAGGAGAGGAAAACTAATGTTTCTTTGAACTAGAAAAATAAAGGTCTGTGTTTATTTTCCCCTTCCCTCAGCAATTCGTAAGGGGAGGAATTTAACAGCAATGCTGAACAATTACTCACCATTATAACTTGAATATAGCTGTAATTCAAAGAAATTCCCTGAAATCTAGAGAGAGGATTGGAAAGAAAACAAACCAACAAAACAGGTGGCCTCAGGTGTTTCTATAATTATAAAATTATAACCTATCAACCATGATTGATTTCTTAAATTATTATTTCCACTATATCTACACCATATATTTGGAGCAAATCAAAAATGAATACATGGTTCTGGGGGCAAGAGTGAATTGGATGGCGGCCCAGGTTGTGTTCTTCTTGATCCTTCCAGGCAAAAGTAAAGGCCTAGCAAGAGGCAGAAAATCCTAAAGATCAACACATGGTTGTATAGATATAGAAGCCAGCATGGCTTTGGCTTCTTTGACCATGGAATGGTGTTCCAGAAAGATGAACTAGGAAGAAAATGGGTCTACCTGGCAAAGTGAGTCTTGCTAACCTTCACATACAGGCTTGCTAATGTAGTGAGGAGGGCTTTAAATTAGATTTGCTGGGGAATGGAGTCATGACAAAAGACCAGAAGTAAGTAAAGAACCTGGAGACCTAGATAATAACTTAGGAGAAGGAAGTAGTGTTCCCAAGCAGAGGACAGGACTGCCTGTTAGATACTAAAAAATATGTATCTATTAATATGAGAAGTATGGGGAACAAACAGGAAGAATAGGATGTCCTAGTACAATCATCAAATTATGATGTATTTGGGATTACAGGGCTGTGGCAGGATAGTTCACAAGACTGGAGCACAGTCATAGACGTGCATAGCTTGTTTGGGAAAGATAGGCGGGGGGAAGAAAGGGGAGGTGTTGCCCTCTGTATGAAGATTATATACACACATTCAGAGGTGCAGTAGATCTGTTAAAAACCTCTGAGTAAAGATTAGAGAGGAAAGCAGCAGGGGGGACACATGTCAGGCTTCTGCTACAGGCCTCCAAACAAGAGGAGTAGGTAGACAAGGCATTCTTTAAACAAGTGATGAAAGCTTCCATATTGCAAGTGTCGGTTCTCAAGGGGACTTCATCAGGACATCTGCTGGGAGGGGAACAGCAGTCCACAAATAGTCCAGCAAGTTCCTGGAACATTTGGGTAACTTTTTAATTCAGATTGTAGAGAGGCCAATAGAAGGGGAAGCTCTTCTTGACTTACTGCTCACAGATGGAAAAAATGGTTGAGAATGTGAAGGTCAAAGGTAACTTGGGTGAGAGGAACCACAAAATAATAGAGTTCAAAATCCCAGGGGAGAGAAGGAAGGAGATCTGCAAAGGACTCTGTACTTCAGAAAAGCAAACTTTAACAAGCAGAGCAACCTAATGCGCAGGATTCCTTGAGAGAGAAATCTGCAGGGGAAAGGAGTCCAGGAGCTGACTGTACTTTAAGAAGGCCCTTTTAAGGCTGAAGTAGCAAACTATCCTGATAAGACAGAAGAATGAAAAGTATAATAGAAGGCCAGCATGGCTAGACGTCAATCTGTTCAAGGAGCTAAAACTCCCCCTCCCCCCCAAAAAAATCCTATAAAAAGGGGAAAGCTGGACACAGTATTAGGGGATAATATAAGAGTATTGCATGGATATGCCAAGAAAAAAATTAGGCAGGGCAAGGAGAAGAAAGCCACCAGGGTAACCTAACACAGAGGGTTGTTAGTGTCAAGTATAAGTTAACAACAGTGCTGCATGCATACCCTTGCCTGTACCCCATCCAATTCACTCGAGACCCCCACACGGGAGAAACTACCTTGAATTGAATATGACCCCAGTACTATGACGTCAAACAAGATATCGGTGCCTATGGCGATGAGATAAATGAGGCCCCAAAGTAATTAGCTCATCTAAAACTGTTAAGATCAGATTAATGTGCTGTGCTCGCCCTCTTGTGATCAAACAGGCTCAGTACCGCACAAATGAAAAGAAAGCCCCCCCTTTCCTGACAGCTGGGCTGACAGGAGAGAAAAGCCTGTGTTGAAACCTGAGCAGACAAAGAAGAATCCGTTTGTAGTCATGATTGGCTGACACAGAGTAAAACCAGATAAGAAAAGTTATAAAAACTTTCCCCCATCCTTTGTTCAGAGAGACCATCTCCACCTCGGGTAGAGACACTGCTACACAACCTAGAAGCAACTACGTAGGCCGGCCACCTATGTAGACTGTTTCCCGCCACCGATATCCTCCCGGTGTAACCTGACCCTGCATGCCCGTCTTCTCGTCGTTAAGCTCTCGGAAGCCTCGGTAGGCTAGCAGCTCCCGATCGATCTAATCAATGCCTAACTCTGTAACCAAGACTCCAGCCTAGGCTGCAATCTTTGGTAGGGTAAGTAAATAAACAACTTTTCTGTAACCACACAAGTGTAATGACCACCTGACTCCTAGTCTCCGTTAGTACCCACCTGCTTGAGCATGTCGATCGCTATCAACCCACTGGTCTCCCACTGGGTCGGGACAGTTAGTCCTCTCTAAACTGTCAGCTGATTTATTTTGGTAGGCCTAAAAAGGGTCTCTGCTCTGGGCATTGGCCTAGCCCCTCCCAGAGGGCAAATATATCAGTAAACATGAAACACTGGATAAAGGTCAGTCAAAAATGTTTATCATAACAAGCTCCACAACTAACATCAACAAAAGTAACAACAAATTAAACTCATGTGACAAACCGGTATATACAATATTTACAATAGGGAATTAACAGCATAAACATCTCACCACTAGATGGCAGTCCGGAGCACTAAGGGCCTAGTGTAGAGAAGCAGCTGCTATGTCAGCCTCCACCATGCTCACTGAGGATTTCTTTGCTCCCCTCCCCGCCTCCCTGTGGGGTACTAAGCACCTCAGGCTCTGGGGTGAGTGGTATTTTACCATCATGACAAATGGCAGGACACGTATACCAAGCAGCTGCACTCACCTATGGCAGGTATCATTCCACAGGTAAGTAATCCTTTGCTCATACAGGCACCCTATATCTTAAATCAGACGTAGCCCACTCTCACACCCAGCCACACATGAGCCCCAATCGTGCTCTAACCCCAGTCACAGACTGAGGTGGTGGCTCATGCAGGTTTTATACTGGTCAGATCACGCCACCTGTCAATCATGCTCTTATCCAATCATGAATCACATGATTTCATCAATCAATTGTCCACTTCAGTCGGACCACTCAGAACCTTTCTTAGCTTGTGTTTTGTTACCATGTTTTCTCTGACACAGAGATTACATAATTGTGGTGGACTGGAAAGTAGGTCATAGCATCATCAAGGTCAGAATTTTACAGATTACAGAGATGTCTAACCTCTAGGCATCCTATGCATACAGGACCAGACCAGGACTCATTGCTAACAGGAGCACAATTTGAGATGTAGCTGGCAAAGAACGTAAAAGTGATTTTACAGTATGTCAAAAGGAAGAGGAAGAAGAGGGATTCCATAGGTCCTTTACAAAAAGGAGAATGTAGCCTAGTCACAGATGATGCAGCAAAGTCTGAAATATTTAATGCCTTTTCAGCTGCAGTTTTCACAAATAGTGGCAACTACCAGCTGATGAGTGCAGTTGTCAGCAAAGATAGGACAGGAGGCAAACATCCTAGAATAATGGCAGAAAAGGTTAGAGATTACTAAATGAAGCTAGATGATTTATAGAGCTAGAAATTATTAAATGAAGCTAGCTGTCAGCAAGTCAGCAAGGCCAGATGTGATGCACAGAGGGTATCAAGTTAGCAAAGCCAGATGTGTTGCACAGAGGGTACTGAAAGAATTGGCAGAGGTAATTTCAAAGTCATTGGCTATCCTTGTGAACTCATGGAGGTCAAGTGAGGTCTTGGATGAGTGGAAAAGAACAAATATAGTGCCCATCTTTAAGAAAGGAAAGAAGATGATTTGAGGAACTAAAGACCAGTCAGTCTCACCTCAATACATGGAAAAATCTCAGATAAGGTCCTCATGTAATCCACTGTGAAACACCTAGAGGAGAATAAGGTGATTAGGAATAGTCATTATGGATTCACCAAGAGCAAGTCATGCCTGACAATCTGATTTCCTTCTATGATAAAGTGGGAGGCTCTGTGGATGAGGAGAGAGCAGTCGATGTGGTATAACTTGACTTTATCAAGACTTTTGACACTGTCTCCTATAACATCCTCATTAACAATCTAAGGAAATACAGACTAGATAAAAGTATAGTAAGGTGCATACATAACGTGTTGGATCATCTTACTCAGCAAATAGTCCTGAATGTCTCAATGTCTAGTTGGAAGCAGGTATCAAGTAGGATTCCTCAGAAGTCTGTCCTGGGTTTGGTTTTGTTCATTGTCTTCATTAATTATTTGGCTGATAAGCTCAGGTACACATATAGGCACTGACCTTGGCTTTTGCCACTTGGGACTGAATAGCCACATCACAGATATGACTGGGGAATGACTGGCATGGTTGCAGTACTGCAGAGAAAGATCTGGGATTATGATGAACTTATTAATTCATATGGACAAAAAAAGCTATAAACAACATATAGACATCCTATAAACAATGGAACTGAGGGATAAGGCTAGAGTGACAGTTTTAGATTTTATGTCCATTGTAAAGCATCATCAGTAACCTGGTTCAGATCTTCGATGCAACCATTAACATGACAAAGAGGACACTCCTCCGTGATGTGTGCTATAGTTTGGATTTTGCCACATTCATGCTTGGGGTCTTTAATAAAATTCAATTGTCCAGAATGAATCCTGTTCAATGTTATCCAGTTCTGCCTTGGTAAAGAAAAACCAGGGGGTTTAGATGTGGTATCCGTGATAAGAAATTTATTCATGATGTCAGTTGTGTTCCATTGCTGGATCTATTTTTCTTTGATGTCAATTTTTTATCATTCATCTTTTCTCCAAATTGGCCTTCTCAACTTAAGCCTTGGCCTGGGGGGGTATTTAAGTTCCTCAAAAATTGGTAGTGAATTAAATGTAAGCGGTTTTTGTAAACTCTTAAAGTAGTCCATTTACATTTAAGATCAGACAACCAGGGAACAGGAGTAGATCGGGAAGTACCTATCATGGGTCTTATTGTTTCATTCAGTCAGTCAGGTTGGTATGAGTGCTCCTGCTACAAAGTGCAGCACAATATTCAGGCACTGAATAGATGAGAGTCAGCACCACTGTTCTAAGAGCTTCAGCATCACTTCCCCAACTCATACCAGCCAGTTTTGAGATGGTATTATTTACATGTGGCAAATTTGTTCTTCGTTATTTGTAAATGATGCCTATAGGTAAGACTACGGTCAAGGTGGACTCCTAAATATTTGTGGTTGGGTTTATAGTTTCACAAAAGCTGATTCTTAGTTGGGTGCAGTATAATCTGAATATGAGCCAACACTGTGCTCTTACTGAAAAAAAAGCCAACTGCATACTCAGGTCCATTAATAGGAGTGTCATTTGAAAATCAAGGGAATTGCTTCTTCTGTATTCAGAACTGGTGAGGCCTTACCTGGCCAGTTCTGGGCCCCACACTTCTAGAAAGACATAGATTGTAAAGATTCTAGCAAAAGGGCAATGAAAATGATTAGGGGTCTTTGAGGCAAGATTTACTAGGAAAGGCTAAAAGAATTAGTGTGATTTAGTTTAGAGATGAGAAGCCTGAGGTGGGGATTTGATAACAGTCTTCAAATACTTAAAAGGCAAATTGAGAGTAGACGGAAATGGGCTTTTCTCTGTAGCTGTAGGGTCAGGCTAAGAGCAATAGCTGCAAACCATTACATCAAGGGAAATATAGGATGGAGATTAGGAGGAAATTTATGGCAATGAGAGTGCCCTGGTATTGGAACATGCTACTCAGAAAAGTTATGGAATCCCCATGTTTGGAAACTTTCAAAAGAAGGTTAGACATACACTGAGGTGGGATAGTTTAGTCAGGGATGATCCTCCTTTGAACAAGGATCTAGATGAGATGATATTGTGCAGTCCGTTCCAGTCCTACAATTTTATGATCCTATATTAATTACTTGTTTCAGTATTATCTAGTTTGTAACAGTATTACCTTGTTTCACTATTATCAACAGGAGAGTTGAGTTCCCATGTGGAAGCCAAATCTATCTCCAGAGCTGTGTCATCTGGCCTGCAGGAATCTTCACTAGTTTAAAAATGTGGTGGCAGGGGAGCAGAGGCATCATTAATGTCTGTTCCCCTGCTGCCAAATTTGTAGACTTATGGGGCATCTCATGAGCCAGATACCATGGTCCTATGCACTACATCTGGAGCACAGATTGGTTTGGGGCCCAATCCTGGACTGAGGTGGTGCACCAAGGCCCAATTCTAGTAGACAACAGTGGGTAGGGGTAATATAGGGTGCAAAATGGGCATATGGCAGCAGCTGAGGGCTAGAAAGAGGTAGCATGGGACTGATCCTTGGCTATAGGACCTGATCCAGCCCATGGAGAGGTTCTGCACCATTCCTCTAGTCTAGCAGAACGAAACAAGTTGTGTGGTTTCACTGTGCTAGATACTGTATAAGCATCTGTTTTCTGTCTGTCTCTTTCTCTTCCTCTCTCTCGCACAAACACACACAAATAAAAGATTACCTTTGCCCCAGAGAGTATATTTTCTAAACTGATAGAAGACATGTGCAACTATTAAAAAGCTTCAAAACATTTTTGATCAAAAAGCTAAGGTTTGGGATTTAAAAAATTCCCATCTATGCTCAACAGCATGGACCCTCCATGAGACTATATGCATTTCCAAATAGTTCATCAAATGTCCGTGAGTCTGCTCTCCTTTTAATCTATGAATAAATTCTAAGGTATTTAAAGGAACTCTCTTCCTTCAGCAGGTGTTCTGCCTCTGAAATGTTGCTTATTGACAGTTTATTGCATGAAAATACGGTAAACCACTGAGGAACCCTCAACAATGATCTTCAAGTGAACTTGTGGCTCTGGGAAATCAACTGAAATTTTACCATTGTCTTAAATAAAATCATTTTTTACCAGCTAAGTTCAGTTTTTTAATCCAGTTCACACAAGCTAAACAGCTTTCTAATAATGGTCCTGATATGGTCTTGTGTCAGCAGGCACGGTCATAGCACCTGTGGATGATCTGTTTCCTGTAAGTGGGACTCTGCATAAATGCAGAACTCCACAAATGCAGAGCTAGTGCAGTGTGCCATAATTCAAAGTAAAATGCCACTGTAAGTCATTCCAGTGATATAAATGGGCTTTGCCATCCTCAGTGATTAGAACCAAAACTATGGCTCTGATCTTGGAAAGGCATAATATACCTGCTTAATTTTAAACACTGTGGGCATATCTACACAAGATGTTTACTGAGCAGTAGACTAATTCAATATTCAGTAAATATTATGTAACTACACATGTTCCTCATTAGCTTGGAGTAAACTCATTTATTCTGCAGCAACACGTGTAGATTTTGCCCTGGTTGGCTGGGGCATGAGGGTGCTTCAATGTGGGGGGCTGCCTGGCAGCTGAAGCACCCACGCTGAAGCACCCTCATGCCCTAGCCAGACCTTCTGCAGCATGTTAAGCCAGGGGAAGCAGCCCTGGACTGACAGCCTGACCCTCCAGATTCCTTGCCAGCTGGGGCTGCTCTGACCCAGTTCAACATGTGCAATCCTGGGCACGCGTGTAAATATGTGGCCAGGAACAACAAACTCCAGTGTAATAAGCACCAGAGTTTATTGCTGCTCATTACTATGCACATGTAGACACACCCTGTAATTTGTTCCATTAACTTTTGTAGGACTAACAGAGAGTGAAGTTGGGCACATATGTGCTCATCAAAACAAACGCTATAAGTTACTTATTCAAGACAAAATGTATCCACATTTTTATATTGCCTATTCAATATACTTTAGAAGTCCAGATTACAAAAGCTTAAATCATAGATAGTATTGATTTTTATTTGATACATTTTATCGATTTCCAGTGAATTAAAACTGTAAATTGTGGCTCCATGGCTGCATGCTATATTTAACTTTCTGGAATAATCTACAGGACTGCTTTTAATTATAAAATTAATGTCTGGGGCTGTTGGGGGGGGGAGAGGAGTCCCTGTCCAATATCAGGACCTGGAATGCATTAACCTTCATTCATTTGAAAATAATTTTATATACTTTGATTAAATGGATATTGAAGATATCCATTTAATGCCTTCTATCAAAACAAGAGATAATATGCAAGTTTTCACATCTTCAAGCCCCAAATATTTTTTTCTTCTGTATCATACTATTTTCCTCAAGGATATTATTAAGTCTACAAATGTTGTTAGTGTAAAGGTAAGTAATTCTAATCTGACACAAAAGGATTAGAACATAGGCCAAAATATAAAACAATAAAATTAAGCATTAAAATCCAGAAAGAGGCGTCACAAGCTTTTTAAGACAAACCTGAAATAGACTCTCAAATAAATATGAAGACAGTTATTACAGTCATTACTGTAGCACCCTACTTTGTTAAAAATAGGTTTATTTGTCTTTGTTTGACTTTAGGTGTCAAGTAAAAATTGGGAAACAATACAAGAAAAAAAAAGCATTGCAAAAAAGAAGGAAAGAAAAAATTCAAGTGAGAGCAAGTTTCAAGGAATTCAGAGCTTCGTAAGAATTACAAAAGGGGAATAAATGTTGGCTAGCCAGATGCCCTGCATTGAGAAGACACAGATTTCATAGATTTCATAGACATCAGGCCTGGAAGGGACCTTGGAAGATCATCGAGTCCAGCCCCCTGCCCAAAGGGCAGGAAGTCAGCTGGGGAAATAGGATCCCAGCAAGATAAGCATCCAATTTACTCTTGAAGGTGTTCAATGTAGGTGCTTGAACCACTTTCGATGGCAGGCTGTTCCAGACCTTGGGGGCTTGTACAGTAAAGAAATTCTTCCTTATGTCCAGCCTGAAACGGTCTTGCAGGAGTTTCTGACCGTTCAACCTCATCATCCCCTGGGGCACTCTGGTGAACAGACGTTCCCCCAGATCCTGGTGGTCACCCCTGATAAACTTATAGGTGGCCATCAGATCACCCCTAAGCCTGCACTCTCCAGGCTAAAGAGCCCCATGGCTCTCAGCCTGTCATCGTAAAGTCTGTTTTCCTGACCTCACCCGCCTTTCATCTGGCGTGGATGCTTTGCCCTGAAGTTTGGTGTCATCAGCGAACTTGGCCAGTCCACTCCTGACTCCAATGTCCACATCATTAACGAAGTTGTTAAACAATATGGGTCCAAGGACAGAGCCTTGGGGGACCCCACTGGTCACAGGACACCATGATGAGTGACAGCCATCAATTACAACCCCCTGGGTCCAACCACAAAGCCAATTTCCCAGCCAGGAGATCGTGGTGGACCCAAGGCCACAGTTGGCCAGTTTTGCCAAGAGGTGATCAAGGGATACCAGATCGAAGGCTTTTTTGAAGTCAGGATATATAACATCAATTTCTTCTCCCTTGTCCAGGTGATAGGTCACCTGGTCGTAGAAGGAAATGAGATTGGTCAAGCAAGACCTACCCACAGCCAACCCATGCTGGCTATCCCTTAGGATATTGGCATCAGCCAGTCCATTGAGGATGGTCTCTTTAATAAACTTTTCTAAGATCTTCCCCAGGAAAGAAGTCAGGCTGATGGGCCTATAGTTAGCCAGATCCACTTTCCTCCCTTTCTTGAAGATAGGCACCACATTGGCTTTCTTCCAGTCTTTGGGCCCTACACCAGAGTGCCAGGAGTTTTCAAAGATCTGGCCAGGGACTGGGCTATGATGCTTACCAGCTCCTTGAGTACCCTGGGGTGTAGATTGTCAGTACTGGCTGAATTGAAGGTATCCAGCTTCTCAAGATGTTACTTCATGAAGTCAGCATTTATGGAGGGCAGGGGATCTTCTTCACCCAGACCTCCCTGTCGCGTAGTGGGCATGGGTGTCCCATGGGACTGATGAAAGACCGACGCAAAGTACCCATTTAATAGGTTGGCTTTTTCCTGGGCATCAGTTCTCAGTTGCCCCATCTGGTTCAGCAGGGGTCCAATGTTGCCCTTGCTTTTCCTCTGGCTCCCCATATAACTGAAAATGGACTTTTTATTGT
>NW_017728906.1:29613320-29615533 GCF_001723895.1 Crocodylus porosus
GTAGCCAGTACCAGGTCGAGCAGTACCAGGTTGCCTCTCATTGGCCCATAGACTTTTTGAGTCAGGTAGAGGTCATCCATGCACGAGAGATGGTCCTCCCACGAGATGTTCGGGTAATTGAAGTCACCCATGCCAACCATGGTCCTAGAGCATGCAGCCTCAGCCAGTTCCTGGGTGAACTCCTGGTCAAGCTCAGGACTTTGGGTGGGACATCTGTAGTAGACTCCCACCATTGTGTCCCCTGTGCCATGTTCCCCACAAATTTTAACCTAGAGGGTCTCCAGTCATCCACCCTCATCACCATTATCAGCTTGCAGGGACATGTAGCTTTCCTTAACATAGAGAGCTACATCCCTGCCCCTTTTATCTACACGAACCCTCCTGTAAAGGGTATAGCCATCTATACCCAAGGTCCAGTCATGGGTGGAGTCCCACCATGTCTCCGTTATCCCAATGACATCATAATTATTTGCACTGAGCAAGAGGACAAGCTCCTCCTGCTTATTCCCCAAACTCCTCCTCTCGCTCCTCAGCCCTTGTCCTTTGCTGTGCTACTGAGCAAGCCATTTAGGGTAGAGCTGTATTGCAATCAGAGTTACACTGCAATCCCCATAGACAGACCTGAGCAACTTCAGCTTGTTACTGGCTACCAAGAACACTGAAAGTATGGTGGCAGCTATGAATCTGACTACCAAGCCTCAGGCCAAATGAGTCTATGCAGCTCATACTGAAGCCTGTGCTTATGTTCCAGAGCTAACTAAATTAAAGTTAGCTTTGGGGTATCTACACATTCAGGAAATCACATGATGAAGTGGGATCACAACTTTAGAATCCCTGTACCTCAGCTGTCAATAAGGGATAAAAGTACCCCGCTTCCTCCCAGTACTGTTGTAAGGAGAGATGATGAGGCAATGATAATGAGGGTCATATACACATTAAAATAGAACGGGCATCTATTTGTTCTTCTATAGAAAGGAATATTTCACTGAAGAAACAGTATCATTTAGAGAATGGTAGTACTGCTACTTTAATTGGAGATAGTGATGAGGCCTGATTAAAAGAATCTAGGTAAATTGGTATCAAATCAAGTATCAGAAAATGTGACACTCAAAAATGTAAAAAGGGATATTTAAATTGGAGATCTAGAATAGGAGTTAGATGGCAGTAAAGCATGCAACAACTATTATCACAAATTTTGCTTTTGTAATGACTACATGATTTGGGAAGCTTATAGTTTTTGGATCAAGCTGTAATAATCCAACTGATGCTGTTCAAGCATCTCTGAGATTATTCCAAGGTATTGAAGTCATTTGAATACATGTATACACTATCTGCAAATCACACCTCCTTTACCACTACAATTTATATCTCAGCACTATAAATTATATTGCAGGATATTATGATTTGTAATATTCATACCTGAACATAAAAATACAAACCATTTGACTTCTTAAATAATTACCCAGGTAAACGCATTCACTTTTAGCAATTGTTTAAGTCTTGGCATGATTTTAATCAGTTTCTTTACATATAGAGCCAGACAATTTATACATTATTTTTCCAAAAAAAAAAAAAATGTATTAATGGGATTGTTTTTCTCTAAGAATGACATTAACAATACATGGCAAAAAACTGTCAGTATCTGGAAGAAAATACTGAACATTATGAATTTCATTAAAATATGTATTTGGACTCAGCATTTTAAATTCATTGTTCTACATTTACTGACAAAAAGCAGGAAGAATGAATAATTTGAACATGTATTGATAAAATTAGTCGCATCATATAGAGAACTATAGTCAAAGGTTAGTGACAGAGGAAGGCAAACCAGGAGAATTTGCTTTGACCTCTGCATCATCACCCAGCTATCAAGCAAATTACTCCTCCATGCTCTCATTTGACAGTGACTTGGAACTCATTGAATTATTCTAGGCTCTTTCTAGGAATTACACTAAAGAACTGGCAAAATGATATCGGATTATGGTTAAAAAACAAAACACCAACATACAAACAAACAAACACATGAACAAAGAGGAGGTAAATACGTGGGTAAAGAAAGAGCGAGAGAAACATCAAATAACAAGAAGTGAACAGTTGAGTAAAAAGATATATAAAGATTTAAAGAAAACAGCCCAGGACAAGAATTGTATTACATATCCTGAAAAATAAATAAAAAGAACATATACAATCACTGAAAGAGACAAAGGACAGAA
>NW_017728906.1:29615616-29622017 GCF_001723895.1 Crocodylus porosus
CTACATTCAACACCTTCAAGAGTATATTGGATGCTTATCTTGCTGGGATCCTATGACCCCAGCTGACTTCCTGCTCTTTGGGCAGGGGGCTGGACTCAATGATCTCCCAAGGTCCCTTCCAGCCCTAATGTCTATGAAATCTTTGAAATCTTATGGACTTCCATGGATTTAATAGATTTCATAGACATTAGGGGGACCTTGTGAGATCATCAAGGAAGGGACCTTATGAGATCATCAAGTCCAGCCCCCCTGCCATAGGCTGGAACTCGGCTAGGATCAGGTGACCCCAGCAAGGAAAAAATCCATGTTTTTTGAAAGAGTCCAGGGTAGGTGCTTGCACCACCTCTTGGAGGAGTCTGTTCCACTTGCACCATAAAGAACTTTTTTCTTATATCTAGTCAAAATTGGCCTTCCTGGATTTTATGGCCATTAGACCTTGTGGAAGCTCTGGTGAACAGCTGTTCTCCCAGGCCCTGATGTACCCCTCTTATATAATTGAAGGCTGCTGCCAAGTCCTCCCTGAGCCTTCTCTTTTCCAGACTGAAGAGTCCCAAGTCCCTCAGCCTCCCCTTGTATGGCCTTCCCTCCAGGACTTGGATCATATGAGTGGCTCTCCTCTGGACTCTTTCAAACTTTTACCACATCCCTCCTGAAGTAGGGGGCCCAAAACTAGATGCAGTACTCCAGCTGTGGTCTCACCAGGGCCAAATAAAGCAGGAGGATGACATCACTGGTTTTGCTTGAAATACATCGGTGGATGCACACCAGAGTTTGGTTTACTTTGGCAATCACAGCATCATATTGGTGGCTCATATTCATCTTGCGATCAATCAAGACTCCCAACTGTCTTTCAGTCATGGTGTTAGTGAGCATGGCACTGCTCAGCCTGTAAGTATGTTGAAGGTTCTTCCTATTGAGGTGCAGCACCTTACACTTCTCTACATTGAAAGCCATTATGTTTTGATCAGCCCACCTTGAGGGCATGACCAAGGTGGCCTGTATCCCCAGCCTGTCCTGTGGTGTGACTGCCCTTCCCCATAATTTGGTGTCATCTGTGAACTTTGCCAGTTCACATCTGACTCCCTACTCCAGATCATTAACCAAGATATAAAAGAGTACAAGCCCAAGTATTGAGCCCTGAAGGACTCCACTGGTCACCCTGTGTGACGTTGATTTGCTCCCATCAACTAGTACTCTTTGGGTCTGACCCAATAGCCAGTTACCTAGACATCAGACCATAAGATGATCATGGCCACAGTTCCCCAGCTTAACCATGAAGACATCATGGGGAACTAGGTCAAAGGCTTTCTTGAAATCCAGATATATGACATTTACATAATCTCCTTTGTCCAGAGCTTGTGTTACCTGGTCATAGAAGGAGATGAGGTTGGTTAGGCAAGACCTGCCAGTCACAAACGCATGTTTGCTGGCATTCAGATGCTTACCTTCCATTATTCTGGTGTTGATGGATCCCTTGATAATTTTCTCTGGGTTTCTTCCAGGGATGGGCATCAGACTGACTGGTCAAATTTCCCCAGGTCTTCCTTCCTCCATTTCTTGAAGATAGGGAGCACATTGGCTCTTCTCCAGTCTTCCAGGACCGCATCAGAGTGCCATGAATTTTCAAATATTTTTTGCCAAGGGGGGGTGCAATGATGTCTACCAGCTCCTTCAAGACTCTTGGGTGCATTCCATCTTGGGACCCTTTAGTCTGAAAAAGAGAAGGCTCAGGGGGGACTTGGTAGCAGCCTACAATTATATAAGAAGGGTACATTTCAGTAAAAATTAATATGAACAACTTTGTACAACTAGCATATGATTTTCTTGTATACAACTGGCTGCAACTATTCATGTATAGTGGAAGAAACTAATACAAATAATACATCATTTTTAATATTCTGTCAGATTTTTGCAGGATGAACCATCCTATTTTATGTCTGCACTGATAAAGCACTTTTGTATTAGATTTCTAGGATGATTCAATCACCACTTTTACATGTGCTCTGGGTCTGGGGAGGGGGATGGTGCTTTAATTAGAGCAGCTCCAAGAGCTACTCTAATTAAAGCACCCTCACATTTTGTATATCAGTGTCCCTAAGCTTAAAAATGGCAGCAGGCCATTGAAAAGTTCACCATTTTTAAGAGCAGGGGTGCTGATACACAAGATGCAGGAGGTTGCTGGATCATGATAATTGCCATGCTCCAGCAGACTCCATTAATTGAATCTACTCTGACATTTTGGAATTCCAGCATGTCAGAACAGCCATTGCACTCATGTAAAGGCATCTAGTAATTCTTCCCCTTTCTGGAGTTCTGTGAAACTCTTTTACGTCCGCTCTCTTACCTCCATTCTGAGAAAGAGTGGAAAAGGCTTCTTCAAAAGACTAAGAAATTATTTTCAAATTGTGTGATTTCCTGTGGTAATCTGTTCTATAGTTAACCTAGAGAGAACTATTCTATCTTGGTTTTGTCAAGTTGCATTGTTGTAGGGAAAAAATTGTTTTAGTGGATAATTTCATAGATTTCATAGACATCAGGGCTGGAAGGGACCTCGGGAGATCATCGAGTCCAGTCAATAGGTATTAACTGAAGTCATTGCTTGTTATTGGGTCCTAAACTAGTGGTTTGGTTAAAGATCTTAACTGGCAATGGAAGCAGACAGAACTAGTTGCACTCGTTTCACCCTTTTGGTCTTTAGTGTTTCAGGTGCTAGACCTTGGGTCCTAATCTCTTGAGGTAGAGTTTTGCAACTCTCCCTCTCTTAAACAGTGAGCTGGGTGCAACCTCTATCTATACTAATCCCATCACTATAGGTCAAGCAGGACTTCTGAGATTCTTCTGTCTCAAAACTTGTTGCCAAATCAGCCTTTTTAAGTAGCAGAAAGAATAATGCATGCAAGAAACTGATTTTAAGAAACAAACCACCACCACATTGTTTAGAATGGTCTAATCTTACTCATTTTTTTCAAGACAAGTTTCTTTCAAAAACAGGAACAGAGTAGGACCAATTTGCATGAGCCCTGACAACTCGGGAACCCATCCCCTTACATTTTGGCTTCCAGAACATCACCCCTTATAAAAGCTATTTTCCATTTTGCGGGGGACATAATCTTTCTCAAAACCCTGTATGTACTGTGTACCGGATTCCAGTTACCATATTACTCAATATCTTATGTTACATACAATAGTAACATGTTAAGGAATGTACTGTATTCCATCCATTAGATACATAAGTGGATTCAGGTGCCTGGAAGTGATTTTGTTTCAGCCTGGTAATTCTAATACACCTACTTCTATCACCCAACTTCTAAGATCGAGTCACAAAAAAGCAGCAAGGAGTGGGGAGTGTCTTCTCTTAGTATTATAACAATGCACTACCTCAGATGTCACACTAGGCACCAGCATGCATGCACACACACACTCACATGCACATGCATGCACCCCCCCACACACACACACACGTAGAAAACATCAAGAATCACCAAAACCATCACATTTCAGATTTTTTTCCACCATGTATTTATGGTCACAGACAATGTATGTGTCACTAATACAAAGGAAATGTTGATGATACAACTGTGTATCAATAAAATTAATATATTATCAGATTGAGAAGTCATTGTCAGTCTGAGGGTTTAGGTCCACTGAGAACAAGGTATCTGGGTCATAAATCCAGTGCCAACATTTCCCAGTTGTTTGCTTTTTAAGAATGCTAGATGAAAGCTGAAGCATCTGTGCTTGTTAAATATACATTCTTTAATCAAACAAAGAACATCCTATAACAAAATTCTGCATTTACTATTTTTTTGTCTAATGAGTAGAAACTTGGGTATGTTGACGATGAATGTTGTATAAAATTATAGATGGATAGATGGGATAGGCCAAACTCTGAATGCATTACTAATTCAGTAGAAGTTTGTCATTTGCCAAAATAGTCACAGCAGGCTCCTTTCCATATGGACAGTGAAGTTTACAGGTATAGAGCGACAAGCAAGTGTTATCAGGTTGCAAGGAAAAGTAGAAAGTTTCCACATATCAGCTGCAGTAATTTTGTGTGTGTGTGCATCTGCCATATTGTATGGGAAGCTAAACCAGAGTAGATTCCCGTGAATGAAATTTCTGAATTAACCATAATTTAGCTTCAATTCATCTGCAGGGTAAGAGACACACCTATTGCAGATTCACTGAGAAATGGCATTGCTTTCCACTTTTTAATACGCTGTGGTGAGTGCCTCTACACAAGACCCTACATCACAGTAACAACACGCTCTCTGACTATAGGATGTTGCTACAGTGATGTAGCAGCTAAAAATAATTGTGTGCTGTAGAGGATGTTATTGTCCAAAAGGAAGTATTAAATGGTGGTACAGTAACAATGATGCCATAGGGGCACATGTAGACATGCACTGTGTTATGTCAATCTTCTACACTTGTAACAGATTGGGAGAAACTTGCTATCAAACCCAGGACAGGATACACAGAGACTTAAAAATCTATTTCTAAAAATTAACATCCAAGTGGCTTGGTCACCAAATGCAAGAGAAAGAAACAAGAAAAGAACACCTGTTCTATTGTTTCAGGACTTTTAAATTTTGTTTTAAATATGTAGCTTATTTTAAAAAATTGCAAACATCATGGATTTTTGTTTCATCTATGTTTAGGTGGACTCCTTTGAGAACTGTTTTTAATTTCAACTTTGTTTTGAATTTTTCATTTGAGAAATTAAAAAGCATATTTTGAAGCAATGTACAAGCCTAGAAGTACAACATTATGGGCATCTTTACATGTGCTCCAGGAGCCACTCTAATTAGCATATTGTGTATTCAATATCCCACTCTTCAAAATGGAGGTGTAATGTTGAATACACATTAAAGTGCTCCTGCCACCATCTTGAAGCATGGAGATACTGAATATATGTGATGCCAAGCCTGCTGGAGCTGCTAATTAGCTCAATTAATCAAGTCTGCTCCAATACATTCTAATTAGCATGTGTCAAAGCAAGCATTGGGCATGTGTATAGGTACCCTACATATGCATTCTATAAATTATTTAAAACATGAAGTTTTCCCATTCAGTTCTCACCATCACATTTAAGCTTAGGATTATGCCATTGAAATAGATCTTTTTTTTTGCTTGAAAAATATATGGGTCCCTGAGACTCCATAAATGCTAAACAAAGCATAGTTCTGTTGCTCCTTTTAGCAGCCCCACTGTACTAGATACATTTTTGATACTTCAACATACCTTTAGGAGACATGCTGATACCTCTTTAAACTAAATGCATTTGTATTCAAAAGACATCATAGGTCTTACAACTCAGGAGGGGAAATGGTTTTTCATCGCACCAAAATACTTTAATCATTATTGCTATCACCATACCAGCAAAATTGAAGTGTCTATATTCATGGAATATAAATAATTAAATATTTATTGAAGCAGTGACTTGGACTTTGATATATATGAATTATTGTAAAAAGCTGGCTTAGCCTTCTGGGCCTGCAGGCTGGCTTTTCTCTTTGCAGAACTCCTTAGCCAGTCCTACCAAGTATAACAGTCTTCAGACAGCAAACAGCAAATAAATCAACAAAGTCTTTGGCATGATTCCTTGCAGCAGGAGGACCCTTTGGCTCTGGCTCCAGCACAGCCCCTCCTTTCCCAGGTAGCAAGCTTGTTTGGCTCACAACTTGTCTCCTTGCAAACTCAGTCACCCAGTTTACTCCCTTCTGCCCTCTCCCTTGGTATTGTAAGTTCCCAGCAGGATACTACCTAATTAACTAAATGCCCCACAGCTGGGCTTACACAAGGGGGCTCACTTCTTCCTCTTAAAAGGGTAGAATGCCTTGTTACAATTATATGTATTAAGTGTTTAATGTAGCAGTTCTTTCATTCATCATTTACCACTACACTATACCCTAACATCTTGAATGGATGGCAAGGATTATACCATAGAAATGAAATGATTCTTTTTGTCCTTGCAAGCACATGGATCCCAAAGTGCTGTAATCACTGGACTACTGAGTCAGTCTTTATTTAGACTAATGAGCTGTACAGGCATGCCTCATTTTATTGCGCTTTGCTTATTGCGCTTCGCAGATATTGCGTTTTTTACAAATTGAAGGGTTGCGGCAACCCTGTGTCGAGCAAGTCTATCAGCGCCATTTTTCCATCAGCACCATTTTTCCAACAGCATTTGCTCACTTCGTGTCTCTGTGTCACATTTTGGTAATTCTCGCAATATTTCAAACTTTTTCATTATTATTATATCTGTTATGGTGATCTGTGATCTTTGATACTACTATTGTAATTGTTTTGGGGCACCACAAACCACACCCACATAAGACGGCAAACTTAATTGATAAAAGTTGTGTGTGTTCTGACTGCTGCACCGACTGGCTGTTCCC
>NW_017728906.1:29622028-29628438 GCF_001723895.1 Crocodylus porosus
ATTGCACACTTAATAGACTACAGTATAGTGTAAACATAACTTTTATATGCACTGGGAAACCAAAAAATTCATGTGACTCGCTTTATTGCGATATTCGCTTTATTGCGGTGGTCTGGAACCGAACCCGCAATATCTCCGAGGTATGCCTGTATAGTTAAACAAAGTGAAACAGTCCCACCAAGACATATTATGAGAGTCCTCCCATGGAAGATTAAATAAACTTATAGTCAGGCCATTTACTTACAATGTACACCATCCATGATTTAGACCACAATATTCTTGTTTTTGGTTTCGACTAGTATTTCCAGCCTGGACTCAAGAAACCTATCACAATACATTTCCTCAAAACTGGTAAGTTCACAGGAAACACTTTTGTTTTGTTTTTGTTACCAAGTGAAAATTTTCTAACAAGGATAACTTTTACAGAAAAAAATTCCCTAAGAGTACATCAGAGTCTACCATCTCACACTAAGGAGTCTGGAGGAATTGCATTGAGTTGATCAGGGTTATTCTGGAGTTATAGTTTGTGGCCGTCGGGCCTCGAACACTCAATCCCGTGCAGCCCTGGCTCGAGCGCTGGGTGGTGTCCGCCTTGTAAATTTCCGCAAATCACTGCCTAGGTGGGTAGGCTTCCCCTATCTCACTTGCCATGACTTTGAATGTTTCTCATTGTGGGGGGTTAGCTATCCAGGGATCTTTTGCGGTGCACGGTCTACCCAACGGTCACTTACGGGGCTCCACCCTCACTACATCCTGTTCTCATGCCACCTCAATGGATTGCTCGATCTCCGTGACCATGTACCTCTTCTTACATCCTGGAGGAGCCTTTTAAATCCCTTCCCATCCAGGATGTCAACCCTGAGGCCAATTTCCTTACCCCGCCTAAGTGGTTTCAACTCAGGGCCTTGCTCCTGGACCCTGTGCTCACTTCAGATGTACCCTTGCCCTAAAGCCTCACGCTGATGGGAAGCCCTATGGGTCTTCCCCTATCTATTCTGCTTCTAAGAGCTGCTCCTAACTCTCAACCCCTTCCACCAGGGAAACACAACAGAAAACATGAAAGAAAAATGCACAATGACCCATCCACTATCACTAGGACTGAGGGTAACTCCCTCCCTTGGTCCCTTGCACCAGGGCTCCATGTACTAAGTTTCCTAGGGTCTATCTAAATGCCAAACTCCATTCAGGGTCACGTACTTGTGGCCTCCGATTTGGGTCGTCCCTTCTCCTTCTTTCCACTTCCTTGGCAAGCCCCGCGTTGCCCCTCTCTCCCTTCTGGGGCACCCCGATCCAGCCGTCTCGCCTTTCTGTGGTCCTTCTTGTGACTGCTGTCAAGGCCTTCTCAGCAGGGAGAGTTCCTCCTCCTCCCCTCTGTTCCCCCTACTCTCATATGACTCCACTCACCCTTCAATGTCTCCCCAGATGCTGCTGCTCTTGCAGGTCACAGGGGATGCTTTTGGCTCACCTCTGGCATTGGCCAATTGCTCCTGGATGCTGCTTCCATCACTGGCATCTAGAACCTCTTCTGTCTCCTCCTCCTTTGCTGCTTCTCCCTCCTGGGGAGAGGTCCGGTATGGGTCCGGCATCCCCACACTCCCCAGATCTCTGCTTTCCCTTCTTCTCCCTTTCTGCCGACCATCTTTATCGCTGCCGGCTGGCATCTGCCAGTGATGTCATTGACTGGCCTCAGCCGAATAAAGACGTGGCTAATAAGCCATGTGGGTTTCTCTCCCTGCTCCCATGGTGTTGCAGCTCCAGCTGAGGGTGAGGAGTTTTTTTGTTTTTGTTTAACCTTCTGTGTTTATTTTTTCCTCTTTTCCCTGTCCTGCCTGTCTCCTGTGACCTTCTTTTCTTATTTAATTGCTCATGGATCCTGTTACTCATTAGCCAGAGCAAGCAGAGAGCAAACAGCAGCACACTTTTTTCGCAACAGCTTTATTCAAAATGGAGACAACTTCGGGCCAGGTCCCCAAAAAACCAACAAACCAGGGACCTGCCATGAACAATAGTTCTTTCCATATTTATACACCTTGGTTCATGCTCATTAACATTTATTCCTCCTTTGCCCCTCTTTGGGTTCCACCCATATCTCCTCCCCTTTCAAGCTCCACCTCTTGTTTATGGTTTGCTTCATTAACATGTAATTGCCTATGCATTTCATTCATTTACGTGTATTTTTGCTTTAAGCACATGTCTAAAACCTTGAACCTACTTCTCTGGTCACTGGGCAGACTTTGATCAAAACCTGGAAGCTTCTTCACCAATCACCATTCACCTTTTTGCATATGTTCATCTTGGATTCTGTTATCAGTTACGTGTTGTCTTTCACATTCCAGTCTCTTTTTCAGTCCCATGTTGTACCATCTCCACAATCCTGAGGCTTTACCTCATTCACAGCACACAGATTTACACAGACTCACTTGAAAATGGTTGACACAGTTAAGAAGGTTACTTAGCATAAGCACTCATAAGCAAAATCTGCTTTACCTTCTAATAACACATATTTTACAACACTATTATATTGTTAAGGAAATGCTTGCCTAAGCATTTTGCAGTGTTACTTTTAATATATTATTCTGCCTTATGATCACCAGCTTTGCTGAAGCCACAGATTAAAGCCTTGGTTCAGCTGCAAATTCTGTTGTGTCCAAGATCCAAATATTGTCACCCTAACAACAGTCAAGAAAAAAATAGACAAATCTAGCCTCCTTCATATATGTTCTTTCAGAAGCCGAAAGATAAAATGGGATAAATATGGATCTTTTTTAAGGCAAAAGCTGAAAAATATGCACTTCTTATTCTGACTGACATTTTTCTCTTTAACAGTGCTTGCTAATTAGATTTTATCACTATTCCACCTCTATCTGGCTGAATTATTTCTTTTATTCTGTGAAATTGTGAAATACTCTATGCCTGACCAATATGTATGATGACTTCCTTAAGCTAGAGATGTTATTTCACAGCATTCACATGACTTAAATGGAAAGTGTAACGTAAGGTTTTTTTAATTGATTCTTAGACATAATATCTAGTATGTTGCATTCTTCAATTAGAAAAAGAAGATAAATATGGACTAACATTCTTAATTCCACTTTGAGATTCATCAGTATGCTAAAATCCAGTCATAAAATCCAGTACATGTAAGCTTGTTTTCTTTTATGCACAAAGCCAAATCTTCATGCCTAGGTTTAAGATAATTAATTCAATGTAGTTAATGGAACAATTGGACAAAATGGATGCTATTTTAAATTTATCTATGTACAATCCTGGCTCTGAAAAGTAATGAGAATTTTTGGAAAGATATTTTTAAAACAAAGCATAAATAAACATGCACATGAATGAACTACATTGAATAGAATGGAGATGTTAAATTTTGCATACAGAGTCAAAATGTGCCAAATCTAAGTCTATATGCATAGCCTTAACACTACTGTCATAATTTCTAGAACAAAACAATCTTTACTGACATGCTTGCACACTTTCTCAAGTAATATGTCATGCCATTGAGCTTTCAGACCGTAGACGCTTATTATTCCAGTAGAAGTTTTCACTTAAACTGGAAATGAAACTTGCTCTAAACTGTGACCAGTGATAGTGTAGTTTTGTAATAGAATTTGCTTTTTGTTGTTTGGAAAGAAAACTACCATGAAGATATTTTTTTTCCTCCCTGAAAGATTTAAGATGATGAATGTTAGAGATGGTAAATCAGCTGATACTGTCACAAGTCACTGGGTTTGATCATACATAATAAACAAAACCTTGTATCTCTCTTTCAAATACTGGCTACTTTCTCAAAAGAAAATAAAACATCAAATGTCAATCCAGTTGATCACCTACTCTTATATCAAACAGCCATAACTATATCCATTTACAGCTGTCTATTTATTTATTATACTTCTGAAATATCAATGTTCTTACTAAAAAACTTTCATACGTATATTGTATATTCAGACTAACATGAAGCATATTCCATCAAATTTCAAAGTCTAAAATAAAGTAAGATACTATTTAAACTTTTGCACGAGTAATCTTTGAAATTCTTCTAGAGCCTCACAAGAAAGTACACACAAGTATTTTGTGTAATAACACTGAAAATATGCACCTTTTAAACCTGCATATGTCAGTTTGCCGTTTATTCCTTCATCGTTTACCTTTCTTTATTTTAAAACTGTCTTTCAGATGTCAAATATTTATATCATTTTATAAATTGAGGCACTAGTTCTCACACCATAGAAGGTAAAGAAAGAGTATTCAGGTATATAAGCTGATTGGATTTCATGGCTTTTTCAAAGCTGCATTATTTCAGTACCTTTCTTTTGCTACTTAACTGTACAGCTGTATTTATCATGACGTGCAAAAATAAAGCTGGTGTTGCAATGCAGAAGCACGCAGTTTCAAAACTTTTCAAACATTAATGAGAGAAGCTCAAGCAATTTTGTTGGCCAAAGCAAGGGATTTGTGACTAAGCATGAAGAAGATAGTGTAAGAAATACCTAAGTAATATGTTATCCAAACTATTTTCACCAGCACCTGATTTTATAGAGTGAAAGCTTACTTTGCAAGGTAAAATATTTAGATAAATAAAATACACTGACAACATTAAGTACTGACATTTTGAGAGGATTCTTTGAAATAATCCTTGAATATTCTGTGAAAAGATTCACTCTGCGTGTTTATACTTCATAATAACACCAACTAATAAGAGTGATATATTTCTGGAGAAAAGATGTAGAATATCCATATTTCCAAGGACAATAATGTAAAAAGCTGATCTGATGATACTTATTTGCATACATCTTTCAGTGCTTTTATTAATGTGCAGTGGCATATTTGATAAAGGAATTTTATGCCTCTTTTCTCTTTCTAAAAAGAGATCTTTCATTTTCTTGAAAAAGCTACTTTAATATTTCATGCTATTCATCTTTTCTGCCTAGTATTTGGCAGGAATGTGATGTATGATTTAAGATCTTTTTTGGTAGGAACGCTTGGAGCAATGATTTCAATTAATGAGATCAGCCTAATTTGGAAAAAAAAAAAAACCCTTAAATTTGAATCTAAGGTGTTACAATGTGCAATTCAGATGCAAAATAAGGTTTTTTTTTCTCCAAGGCAAACAATGTATAATATGTTTTGATATCTCTTATTAAAATTCGTTATAATGTGAGCCATAGTCGGAAGCATTATTTTACTGATGAAATTAATATCTTCAATATTTCAAATTTAAGGGACAAGAACACTCATCTCATCAATATTCTTCTTCACTCTGAAATTGTTAAGATAATGAGGCTGAACTAATAAAGATCCTATTTAACATTATGGTAATACTGCCTGCATTGCAAGTGAGTTAATGGTTGCTATTTATAAACATGTACATATGGTTTGCAGTATTACCATATTATTAAAACAGTAGGCAAGACACATAAGCTTTGATACTGAAATTTGAATAGGATTTAAGCTGTATTTACATCCACATTTAATAATAGTAATAATAATACTATTTACTGTGATTATCAAAAGGTGGAAACTTTTAATGAAATTTTTGAAAATCCACTTCAGCTAATTTCATACTCAGCCCTTATTTTGAAATTTAATGAAAGTTTAAATAGAATAGAATAGCAATTGTAATTTTATTTCTCTACAAGATAAGTTAGGCTTATGTGTTGCTGTACAAACACAAGGGAATACTGGGCAACCTTTTGAAGAAAGGCCACATTACGCCTTGCATTTCTTGCATTCAGGAGGGGGAAGTGATTGCAAAGATCAACGAGAAGGGAATACATACTCTTCAGATATGGAAAAAGGAAAGAGTATGCTCTTTTCTTCCTTACCTTCTACAGAAGTGTTTTCCTGTTCGTGAAATTAAGAGGTTTCCAATAAAGGTACTGAAGAAGATGTTAAAAGTCTTTGTACGGCATTTTAAGTTATATTTGTCAGCCAGATTTTTACCATGATGAGTCAAGTATTAGACTTAGTGTTCAATTTAATGTCTCTTGAATTTCTGCCATGACATTGTGTTTATTTTTAGCTAAGTTTTGGTATTGCATTTTTTAAAAATAAAACACGCATAGTGAAAGTTAAAGAGTAAATCATACCAAAACCTTTTTCTGAAAAATACTGACTGGTTGAACAGTATTTGAAAACTTTCTTACTATGAGGATAGTAAAACACTGCAACAGATTATCCAGAGGGGTTGTGAAATCTCCATCCTTCAAAGTTTTTAAGGTCTGGCTACACAAAGACAAGGGCTGGAATGATCTAGTTGGGGATGGTTCTGCTTTGAGCAGGGAGTTGGACTAGATGACCTCCCGAGGTTCATCCCAACTCTAATTGTCTATGAGTCTATAATATTAATATCTTCTTTTTATAAAGAATTCTATTTCAGAGATGAGTTGTTCAGAAAGTAACTTTGA
>NW_017728906.1:29628768-29633157 GCF_001723895.1 Crocodylus porosus
ACAAGCTGGTCTTCTGACTCCATCTGAAGTGAAAGTGAGGAGACAAAAATACAATTACCTTATTCCAGTCAAAGTCACTGGTTTCAATCCATACTTTGAGAATGCTGGCTTAAGGGAGTACTTCCAGGAATACCAGTGTCCCAGGTCTGTACCAGCATAATGGGTTACAGCTAGGAAAGTAGGCAAGATGGCTAGAAATCAGGTAGTTTTCCCCAAAAGGTTTGATTTAATGTATACATTCCTGCAGAACAAATGTTAAACAAGTAGCATTTTCTGACAGATATATATTCCAGAAGCAAATCTCTGAGGCGCTGTAATCAAGAAATCACTGCTGTTCCTAGCATGTTATAAGAATCTATTAATAACACATATCACATCCCCTTAATATGTATTTCATTTTTTCCTTTTCATTTATGAAAAATAAAAAAATTGGGTAGGATAAGTAGTAACATTCAGAGAACGTTCTAACTAACCACTAAGAAAGTACAGTCAGTTGTTACAGAGCAATTGGGGAGGGTGTGGCAGGTGGAGGGGAGGAGAGAAGGGGGTAGCAGGGGGGAAATGAGTGAAATAAGTTGGGTAAGAATGACCAAAAATAGGTGTTTGAAAGGAATAAGGTTTAGAAAGAAATTCCTGATTGATCCACTTGTTCATTTTGCACTAATACAGGTTATTCTTTTATTTTAGGTAACCTCAGAGAATTTTAGTTAGCTAAACACTTTGAATATACATCAAACATCCTTTAGGAAATGTTTTTGCTGTCAGAAGTGTTAGCTTTACATTTCATTTAAAATCTAATTACCATTTTCATAGTAGGATGTCCAGTTCCACATGTGAACATTGAAATGATCCTTAGCTGTCTACAGCATGAACATGAATGTTAATGTGCCAATTTGAGTATCAATTTATGGAAACAGATGCCAAAATAGGCCTTAACATTTGAAAATTGGTTCATTATTCTTTTTTAATTTTAGTCAGTCTCTTATTATATTTACCCTCATAAAGAAATTCCTGCTTTGAATTACACTCTTCATTTGGTCACTATGCCTATCATAAATTATTGCTGTTATCAAATTTGAGGCTAACAATTCCTAAGTATTGTATAGCTTCCAGTGTCTGCCAGGCAAGAGTGAGCAATCCTATTTGTACTCATTGGATAGGAAACATTGGTAAGTGTCGTTTCTGCTGATTCTTTTTGTAGTTACACATAGATACTGTACTGTGATCCAAACATTCACATTTATTATTTAGTTGCTTTGTGCCAAGTAATGAATGACCATAAATAATGATAAACCTGTGAAGGCAAGAATCCTTGAACAGCACTCTATACCATGAGATCATGGCACTGAGTATGAAAGGTTTTACCATGCCTATCTCAAACTAAATATATGGGCTCTTTAACAGTGCCAGTAAATCACGACCCACCGGCTAAACGTACAACAGCCTTCAGACTATTCTAGCTTATGCTGTGAATAGACCAGTCATATTTTTGCTTGCCATATATTTTTGATTTGCTGCCCTAGAGAATTATAGCATGCCTTTTAATTTCATAAGGACATGGATTCCCTACAGATTATTATTATTACTTTGAATCCTGCTAAAGAAAAATAAAACAAATACCTAGAGTTCAGTGACCTCAGGGCAGAGAACATGTTTTTGTATAGAGATTAGCAATGGCGTTAATTGTGGTCATTTGTCTTTCCTTCCTATCCTTATGTACTCTTACTAGTAAGAATAAGAGTAGGAGAAGACAAATAATTCTTCTGAAGTGTTTATCATAAGTTACCTCACATGCATATTCTTTACTTAATTTGTTTTTTTTCTCCTCATATCACAGCATATAACATATTGCGGGTATATACTGGCAAGCTATTATCAATCAATTCCATTTCCCATGGTAATACTGTCCACTTCAAAATTCTGTAGATCTGTTTACTGTAATGTCAACTAAGTACATTTTAATTTGCTCACTTAATAGCAGCATCAGCAGCAGTTGTAAGTGATACCACTGCTGAGTGCAGAGGCTAAAACTTTAAACCTAATGATGCTTTTGAGGCGATAAGAGTCAAAAATACTACTGAAATGTTTTAAATTGGCTCACAATATGTTCTCTGTGATAGTATTTTGGGCATCTGCCCCCGTCTCTGCTCTCAATCACCATTTCTGCTGCTGCAACAGCAGGAGTTACAGCTCTCCTGCTGTAACTACTGCTGTTAAGATCATTCTTATTTCTGCATCTGGACATGGCCAGTGCACTGCCTTTAGATTTTTTTTCCTGGTAAAACTAATAGGCTCAAATGTATTTCAGAAAAGACTAAGTGCCAGGTCCTTGCTCTGTTCACATTGACTGTAGGTCCACCAGTCAAAGGGATATAGGTCAAGATTTTTGTTTCCTACCTGCTGCCATGTGGATCAAGGATTTAATAAAAGGGGGATGTGGAAGCATTGACCTGTGTTTCAAGGGTGGCTACACCCCCACTCCACACACACCACAACAAAGGCAGACAGACCGAGCTTTGGGAGCAGCAGTGGGGACTTAAAAAAAAAAAAAGGCCCTCAAACAGATAAAAATTTTCTATTCCCCATCTCTTCTCCTCTGTGTTAAGTGGCATCTTCTCTTCCCTCTCCTTACCTCCCACAGCCACCGCTTCTACTGATGCTGTTCCCAGCTAGCTAGTAATGGTTGAAGAAGCAGGGGGGGAGGGGAGATGATACTCCAGAGCCACTCCTGTCAATCTGCAACTAAGCTGCATGTACAGCCAGGCTCAACTAGAGAACGTGGTAGCAGCAGTCAGGTTCCACATTTCAGATCCTGGGCCGGCAGAAAATACCCAAGGGGCCTGGTCATGGAGGAGGAACCTGCCCTCTGCTGCCACTGTGCTTGGCTGAACCCAGCTCTGTGTAGAGCCTGGTTGGAATGAGCAAGAGTGACTCTGGAGCTTCCCTTACACCTGGGGCTGCCAGAAATAGCAACAGCAGGGGTCAAAGGGAATGGAAGGGGAGCTGCTATTAAGCATGGAATGGAAAGGTTGGGGTGGTAGTCTTATGTGTTGTTCTCAGGGCATGAGGTGTATGTACTTCACCCTTGTATCTTCCCTTGATTGCAAACCATGTCTGAGTCCCTCTCTTGCAAAATCATAAGCAATAGCAAAGCCCCTAGTGAATTTTTGTGGCATGTCTGACTCTTCAGGTTCCTTCTATCCTTTTGGACGAAAGATAGAAAGCCTCTCCCTCAAATCTGATAGAAGCGCTGACAGATATGTATGTCCCTGCTCTAACTCATGGCACTTTGCATAAAGCACCATGAGATAGAGCAACCCCTCCCCGCCACCCAGGAGATGTTTGCCTGTTGTGTTGGGGGAAGGAGTGGGAATCAAATTAAGCCTTCCTGCCAGTCCGACAATTGGGACTGGGCTGATGCAGTCCTGCCTCCTGCCCCCCAGACAACTGGGGCTGTCTTCAAGAAGGGAGGGTGAAGGGGAGCTGCAGGCTAGGGTTTGCCCAGCCTGAACTGAAGGAGGAGGGGTGGGGGGCATGAGACAGAGGGGTTCCAATCCACCCGCACCCCTTCCAGTTCATGCCAGGCAAAACCCAGCCCACAGTTACTTTTCCCTCCCCCCACACTGCCTTTCCTGCAGACAGTACATGGGCAGGGCTGAGCTACATAAGCCTAGCCCCAGTTGCCCTGACAAACTGATCCTAGGGAACAGAAGTTCTCTAAGGTACTCCACTTTGGACCACCTTCATCTGATCCCTCATTATATCCGAGTTAATTTTTTGCGCTATTGGCCACTTCTATCACAGCACAACTGTAGAGTGCTTTCAGGGAACCAATCACATGACACATGTCACTTCTGTCAGCGCCCAAGTTCCAGTTTCCCTCAACTGCTCAATGCACACAGCTGTTCTACAGTTGTCACCGGAAGCAATAGGTGGAAGTATAAGGGACTGTCTTTACTCCTTTATTGTCACTTTTTGGTCCATTTGTTGCCCTGAGATTTAGTACCTGTGTGTTTTAAATGCCTGGTTTGAAAGAGATTTCCCTGTTCACAAGCCTCAGGCTGAGCCACTGGTTAACCCCAAAGTCACTTACTAAAAGTATACCTCTGTTATATGAATATTGTATTCAAAACATAGTTTAGCAGCATCAGAGAAATGCAGATATGCCTGTGAAAGGTGCTTTTAGCAATCTAAGTTATTGGAAATAGGTAGTAGAGACCATGTAATTACTAACTCACAGCAATTTACTCAAATCCTATAACCTGGAAGTATAAGATGTACTGGTTTCCTGCCAAGTGGTCAAGATAAGAGTTGCTGCAAAAGAAGAAACCAGCTCCTCAATGTGAAGTTATTTTCCAGAGCATCTTTTTAAAAGCAGATACCAGATAA
>NW_017728906.1:29633257-29641805 GCF_001723895.1 Crocodylus porosus
CCCTCTCTTGCAAAATCATAAGCAATAGCAAAGCCCCTAGTGAATTTTTGTGGCATGTCTGACTCTTCAGGTTCCTTCTATCCTTTTGGACGAAAGATAGAAAGCCTCTCCCTCTAATCTGATAGAAGCGCTGACAGATATGTATGTCCCTGCTCTAACTCATGGCACTTTGCATAAAGCACCATGAGATAGAGCAACCCCTCCCCGCCACCCAGGAGATGTTTGCCTGTTGTGTTGGGGGAAGGAGTGGGAATCAAATTAAGCCTTCCTGCCAGTCCGACAATTGGGACTGGGCTGATGCAGTCCTGCCTCCTGCCCCCCAGACAACTGGGGCTGTCTTCAAGAAGGGAGGGTGAAGGGGAGCTGCAGGCTAGGGTTTGCCCAGCCTGAACTGAAGGAGGAGGGGTGGGGGGCATGAGACAGAGGGGTTCCAATCCACCCGCACCCCTTCCAGTTCATGCCAGGCAAAACCCAGCCCACAGTTACTTTTCCCTCCCCCCACACTGCCTTTCCTGCAGACAGTACATGGGCAGGGCTGAGCTACATAAGCCTAGCCCCAGTTGCCCTGACAAACTGATCCTAGGGAACAGAAGTTCTCTAAGGTACTCCACTTTGGACCACCTTCATCTGATCCCTCATTATATCCGAGTTAATTTTTTGCGCTATTGGCCACTTCTATCACAGCACAACTGTAGAGTGCTTTCAGGGAACCAATCACATGACACATGTCACTTCTGTCAGCGCCCAAGTTCCAGTTTCCCTCAACTGCTCAATGCACACAGCTGTTCTACAGTTGTCACCAGAAGCAATAGGTGGAAGTATAAGGGACTGTCTTTACCCCTTTATTGTCACTTTTTGGTCCATTTGTTGCCCTGAGATTTAGTACCTGTGTGTTTTAAATGCCTGGTTTGAAAGAGATTTCCCTGTTCACAAGCCTCAGGCTGAGCCACTGGTTAACCCCAAAGTCACTTACTAAAAGTATACCTCTGTTATATGAATATTGTATTCAAAACATAGTTTAGCAGCATCAGAGAAATGCAGATATGCCTGTGAAAGGTGCTTTTAGCAATCTAAGTTATTGGAAATAGGTAGTAGAGACCATGTAATTACTAACTCACAGCAATTTACTCAAATCCTATAACCTGGAAGTATAAGATGTACTGGTTTCCTGCCAAGTGGTCAAGATAAGAGTTGCTGCAAAAGAAGAAACCAGCTCCTCAATGTGAAGTTATTTTCCAGAGCATCTTTTTAAAAGCAGATACCAGATAAGAATAACGCGAACAATTCTGTATTTTCCAGACCTAGAGTTGTCAGAGGGAAAGTACATCTGGCCAGCATGAAAGCTTCACCCTGTGGTTCTTTCTTGAATGTTAGATGTCCACAGCTGAAAGGTTGAAGGCCAAGGCCCACCTTCCCGCTCCCAGTGGGGTGGATGAGCTGGGCTTGTGGTTGCTCTCTGTCCATGGTGGCCTTGGGTTCCTCCCCTTGGGAGTCCTTTGCTGCTCTGAAATCCTTCCTTTTTATCTTCTGATGACTCTTAATTCCCAGGCATAATTGATTGGCTTCCTTGTCATCATCATATCTGTCCTGTCAACTAATTCCTTTTTTCCAACAAACCCATCACATGCACACATCTTAATTTTGTTATTTACCAGTCTTCCAATTTGGTTCAACAAAACTGGAAATCCCAAGGGCTCTGCAGTTGGGCACTGTGACCTGGCACCAATACTGCAAAGTACCTTATCTCTGTTTGAGTACGTTGTTCTTGTTATGAAACAGTGTAGCACACATCTTCAATTTCATAGCCAGTGTGTCTTCTGGCTTCAGATACAATGGACCTTGAAGGAAACTTTGTCACAAACAGGCTTCTAGAAATGAATTAATGCTTTCTGTTTCCTTGGGCCATTGTTCTAATGCAATCTACTTTACCTACAAACCAATTCCCAAAAGCAAATCATTAAATATAATTTTCTAGCTATCAGGAAAATGCAGGAATCTCTGCAAAATGTTAGTCAAATTGTCCCCCTTTCATATGAATAAAGCTGGCACAAAGTTAAAATAAATCACTGTACTCTTACCTTGTCAAATTTGGAATGGTCCTATCACATGGAAAGCCAGGTCTGAGTTTCAGGGATCAAGGTACCAACCAGAATTAGGAGGCAGGAGCAGAATCTAGGGATAAACTGGATCAGCAAGCCAGGAGATCAATTTGAGAGCAGGGTCAATGGGAGCAAAAGGCATACTTCTCTAATTTTCCACACATACCATGTTTTTGTAGCCTCTCCAGTACCACCTGGATATACAATGGATGCTGTTCAGGATCTTCCAAGAAGATTATTGTCCAGGGAAATGATAACAAATTGCTCCAAGAGGTCTAAGACATTTAATGAATCATTAATTAAATGTTTTAGTGATGAAACAGTTCATCATTAATAAAATGTTGGAATGTGACTGGGGCACTGACAAGCCTGAAGGGCATAAATAAATATTCAAAGTTCCTATATCAAGTCCAAAAGGTGGTTTTCCATTCATTGCCAGCCCTGATTTGCACCAGGTTATATGCTCTCTGAATGTTGAGCAGGGTGAATATACTAAGTGTTTTTTAATCTAGCAACAACTCTGGGATAAGATGCAGGGAGTACTGGTTCTAATGGTAACTTTGTTCAGAGTCCAATAATCTACACAAAGGCAGATGCTCTCATCCTTCTTTCTGATGGATTGGATGGGGGCTCTGTCAGGTGAAGTGACCTGCTGATGCAAGAATCAAGTTTTCTTGAAAGTGCTTTTGGAGCACTGCAAGTGCTGGCTATGACATAGCACAGAGATGCTAAACTGATGGGATCTTTGCCCCAGGCTGTAGATTGATGGGGTGAATGTAATCCAGTGTAGGGGAGGGCTTCTTCCTTCTTTTTCTCAGAGAAATCT
Source organism: Crocodylus porosus (assembly GCF_001723895.1). Classification (NCBI taxonomy): domain Eukaryota; kingdom Metazoa; phylum Chordata; order Crocodylia; family Crocodylidae; genus Crocodylus; species Crocodylus porosus. Next base: position 29,636,183 of record NW_017728906.1, read on the forward strand.
ACATAATCCTGATATTTTGGGGTAAGGCTGCATATGGCCTCAGAAGCCTGAGACTGCTTGGATCATAGGTTGGGTAACCATTCCAGGTTTCCAACAGTGCTGCTGGCAGCAGCAGCAACCAAAATTTACTTCCTGGCAAGGTTGTGATGAGTGAGAAAAGGAAACCCCAGAATCAAGTGGTAATGCAGGGAACAATTACCACAAAGCTGTAGCCTGAAAGGTGCAAAGTCTGTGTAACCATCCTTGTACTGAGAAGGGAACTTTTCAAAATGCATCCATCTTGGGAAGGCCAGTGAGACACTCTTGGGCATGCTCAATGGGTGGCTGGCAGCCATTTTGGGTGTACCTGAGGGTCCCTGAAGGCAGAGTTTAGAGGGAACTTTCTGTGAAGAGCAGCCCAGAGAGGACTGTTTGGAGAGAGCTCTCTGTAGGAACAGACAGAAGTAACAAATTGTGCCTGATCTGGCCCTTGAAAGTGCTCTACAGCTATGGCCAAACTCAAGCACACAGCTGCTGAATGCCTTAAAAGGGCCCAACACTTCAAAAATTTGAACCTTTATTACATGAAAGTTCAGAAGAAGGTTCCCTAAAGCAAAGTGCCTTCAGTAACTTCTGACTGTACTTGCTGGGAGCAGGGCTCAGTTGATACAGCCCAGCACTGCTCCCAGCACTATTTTCAGAAGGAGAGGGGAGGAGCAGAGGGAGCTTATTCTGGGGGGTTGCCCAGCCAGCATTGGAGGGTGGGGCAGGTACATTGTAGCCTCCCACCCCACACACTCTGAGGTACAGGTCTCCAATCCATTTGCAGTGCTCTTACAAATATATGGCAAAGTATCTAATACCAATGAATTTTGAATGTGTCATTTTTCATATTCAGCTTAGCAGATTTAAAATTTTCTAAACTCATACATATCACTGGACACAAGTACATGATCAGAACATTTGAATGATAAAAATTAAACCCAAATATTATTTTATGATGAATATTCTATCAACCAAAATTTGCAGAAATTAGTCTGTGAAAAATCTAAGCAATTCAAAAAAAGTTTTCATACAGCTTAAAAAAACAGAAACAAAAAAGCACTACCAAAGGTTTTTTTATTGAATGATTTCCCCCATTCATTAAAAAAAATCTCATTAGATATATTTAATGGGAATACAATAGAATTTGGATTGTCATATTTCTTTTAAAAAACACCTCCAATAGCCAAAGAATAAGACCGATAGGTAACAAAGCGTTTTCAAAAACAAGTAGACCATTTGTAAATGAGCTTAAGTAAAGTCCAGGCATAAACATATATTTTTAAATGAGAATACTCTTACTCAGGGCAAGGCATACACAGGCCCATGAAAGGCTCTGCTTCCAAGAAGCTATACGAGTATCTGCTCCACAGGAACATGAATGCTGATCTACATCATACACATCATACTATTTGAAGACGTTCAGTTGCAGTAGCTTCTACAACTTTGTTACCACAATCTGGCTTTCCTTCTCTCCCCTGAACATAGCAGCAGTGCTCTGCCTGGGAAAGTTCTGTGCCTTACAATGGACAATACTGAAGGTGCCAAGGAACAGATTTCACTACATCTGAACATGAGCTGCAGTATGGATGGCACCACTCCTTATGGACTAAGCCCGAGGTTTCCTCAGTACAGGTGATAAACAGATTAGTACAAGACAGCACGAGTTAGTAACTATTCTAGATTCTCCTTTTCTAAAGATAAAGAGGAAAAGGTAAGGAAGTCATGAGAACTGTACTTTTCTAACGTACAATTTGGTTTGGTTCCAGGGATGAGAATAAAGACAAGTTGGGGAGTAGCCAAGTAGCCATTTTCGCCAAAGCAGTTGATTCAACCCCACAGAGCAGGAAGACTATCTGTTTATCTATTGGACACAGTGAACATCACAGTCACCAATTCACATCAGAAGGAAACTTAATTCAATTATAATCAGGAGGTTGAAAATACTCAGCATTTTGCTTTATAAAAATGAACGCTGGAACAGGTAAAAGATAGACCTTTAAAGCTCAATACAACGGTACTTTTACGAGCCATAAAAACACAAAGGCAATTTATACTATTTTAGTAAAACAAATAGATGTACTTTATAACTTTATATATAGTATTACGGTAGTATCATATTTTTCCTAGCTACATAAATCATTTTTGTCTGTAAAATCTAGTGTCTTATAAAAAGTATGAATCTGGACTAAAATTTAAAAAAATCAGAATTGGTAAGGACTCGGGGGGGGGGGGGGGAGGGACACACACAGAGAAACTATTTCCCACTTAAGTTAAATTGAATCCCTCCAAACTCGACTTTTCCAATGAAAGCTATTTCCTTTTCAAGTAATTTAATTGCCTTTTCTGTCTTCAGAAATGTAGAGAAGCATATATGCTTTCTTTTGGGTATTACTTCAAATCTTCATTCTTTCCCCTTAGTTGATCACCACCTGCCTTACAGTATAACTGACTGTTTCTGTGTTTTACTGCTAAATTACTTCAAACAGATTATGTTATAATGAGATCTGCATGACAAACAGGGTATCTCCTTTATTAGCTTTTGTGGAAGCTTTGTTCATATGAAGACTGAAAGAGAACTCCAATTAATTAATATAAACACTGTCACATGTTTACATAATAAGGAACCTGAAGTTTCTTTGTGCAGATGGTGTGTCAAATATAATACATTTTTATTGTAAACTACCCTTTTGGGGTCATATGCAAGCAGTACTAATGCTGTTTAAGAGCTTAGGGTTTTTTATTAAAAACTCTTTATAACATGTACATTACTCTCGTAATGACTTGTTTGCCCATTTTCTTAAAATACTTCATAGAATAATAAAGCCCTTTTTGGTACTGAATCAATACAATATGGACCAGATAACTACTTATACATTTTGGGTCATATATTCAGCTGTCATAAATTGGTGTACTGGAGTCAGTGGAGCATTGCTGAATTTCAGCATCAATTGCTCTGGCCCACTGTTTTTAAAAGCACTGTTTTTAAGGATACACTCCTGCATAAGACTTACCCTTATGTATCATCCCAAGCATATTGAAATCAGAGTTAAGCACATATATACATCTTTCCAGAATCAGGGCTTTAGATCACATTGCTGGTCAGTCCAAATTAATTAATTTTGTTTCTTGGTTAAATGTTGTTTTCTTCAAGACTTTTCAAGACTTGCTTTCTTCGTCTTATTTCAGAGAAAAATACAGAGCTGTCAATTTCTACATTTTCAAAATGTATTTTACATTAAAATTCAATGACAAAAATACAGAGCAAGATGCATATATATTTTATCCTTCATTCTAGTCTCTTTTATCATTAGCTATGAAGTACTGTTAACAATAAGCAAATACTGCCATCTTCTGACTCCCACAGTAAAGCTGCTGAAATGAACACAGAACTTAGTTAGCCATGCGAATATGTGTTACAATATTTCCAGCAGGAAAACTCCTTTGCCACATCCCCCATGTTCTGGTGTCAGGGCCTAGCCAAGAATATTGCATCCACACTGCAGCACTGCAGTCTTGAATGGGAAAGCTTCCTTCATCATTTACAAATATAGTTTGCTCAGTCCCCTACTCTCCCCCAGAGGTACAATGTATACAAATACTAATCTGCCACATCATCCAGACTAATTCCATAGTAGTCACAACTATAAACTATACTTAGTCACTAGTTTAATAATACCCAAATCTATGAACTGCCTATTTCATATTCATGTTTACTCTAACACAAAAGCTGAGTATCTGATCTCCAGGAAAGAATATTTCAATGGCCATTCTACCTGTGTTGGGTTTGTCATTTTGATAGGCAATTTAAATCCAGCTGCCCAAACTAATTCAGGTAATCTGAACTCCAAATTATTCATCTAGCAGCACCTGTACTCATATAATATATACAGATATATACTCATATGTACCTGCAGAAAATACTCCATGTATATCTTAAATACCACCACCCCAAACTGCATTTAACTTGTGACTATTCCAGTCAAGATACCAAGAAACATGTAAGCCCAATGCTACACCATGTAGCTATTAACTTTTCCTACCACCATTTCTTTTGTTGCTGAGAATTACACACATTTCCATTTTTACATGGATGATTGTAACGAAACTGGTACTGCAGGTAGGGGTAAGGAAAATGGATAATATTTACAAGCTGCTTGGCTAAAAGAAAGCAGTGGCTAAAATGTTCCTTATTATAAATAAATGCAAGAAGACCCAAAGTTTAACAAAGGTGACTATATTTTTAGTTATAAGGATTCAGCATTGGATTTTGTGGGCCATGTTTTTGCTGCTACAGAAATGAATAAAGCAGGTTGCAGAATGATCTCACTCTTGTTTCATAAATTGGCACTTTAGTGCTTCAGGATTTCAGGGGCTGTGATTGTGGATGTTAGATGAGTACAAGGAGAGAAAAAGGTTTTGTTGACAGTTTGATAACTTAGCTTGCTTCCTAAAATACTACTTTGGTACCTAAGATATTTTTAAAGTCATTCAATTCAGTTATTAGCTTCAGCAAGTAAGTTTGGGACAAAATGAGCAAAAATAAATGCTTTATCTACCCAGAAGGTGATCTTTTCAGTTCCCAGATCAGGTCATACAGTTCTGCATTACACCTGTTTACACTTTACCTTGATGTAACATTCCTGAAATTCATTCATCTAATGTGTTCTGATTCTACTTGGCATGCTCACTTGCATGCTAACATAAACATAATTAAATAAAGATGATTTTATATTGCTTACAGACATTAAACCCATGTTAACGTGAATTATATACAAATTGTTGTATTTCTCCAGTAAAGTTGGTTGGAAAAATATTTAGTGGGATTCATCACTTGAAGCTTGAAATCTTCTTTTCAGGTTTCAGTTCTTTCATACCATCCAAACACTGATATTACTTTAAAATGATGACAAATATTAAATTAAATATCTCATTTTTAATGTCAATGTTATAGGTAAACCCAAGGTGGCAGAGGAGGGTCTGGTGGTATGGTTTCACCCCCTCTTTTCTGCCAAAAGGTCTGGTCTCAACTGCCAGACACATGAGCATTGAGACTGACAATTGATTTTCATGGAATTTAAGCATTAGTGGGAGTTACATATATGAATCTTTAACTGAGAAATGAGATTAAAAAAAGCAAAACAAAAAGTTCCTGATGGATAACGTGCATATTATGTCTTTTGGCATTACAAATTTACTAGACTGATTTTGGAGGAGTAGCTTTTACTAATAGTAAAAAAGATTCTTAAGGTTTGATACTGTTTTTTCCAACAAAATTGGTGACAGATCAACTCCAGTAGAACAGTATCAGGTCATTAGAAGGCATTTTTTTTCCTTAAAATTTATACCATGTTCAGAGCCTAAAGGTAAATTCCTGGCTAAGCCTTGTGTAATTCTCTTTATTGCTGTCCCTTGTGACTCCACTTCACATTTTCTCCCAACAAAAAAATTAGCATGCTACCTCCAATAGCCACTTGCTGTCTATACTTCCCTAATACCCATTCCCGCCCAAGCATCCATGGTATACATTTCACAGCAGAATTTGTCATTTATATAAGAAAAAAAATAGTTTGTCTAACCACAGATATAGTAGTGGTACAGG